>NW_027176218.1:11896165-12176165 GCF_023055335.1 Clinocottus analis | reverse complement strand
TTTGTTCATCAACAGAATGTAAGGTTGGGTTTTTGTCTGCTCTGTAATGTTGAATGTAAGTGATTAGAGAGAGATTACACAGTTCCAAAACTGCTGTAACTGTTATTTTACCACTTTTGCCTCCTTAGTGTAGGCAGCCAGTATCAGATGTGTGTCAATAAGCTATTTTGTGGTCTTTGCACCATCAATACAACTTGTATCTGGCAAACATTAAAGCTACACAAATACAGTGCAACATAAAACACTCTTGGAGGTGTAGTCTGTTAAACCTCAGAAATCCTTCAGTGCGCTGCTTTACAGTAAACAAGCTGAAACTTGAGAGATCTCTGATTGATCCCTTCTTCAACCTTTGGTTCAACCTTTTCACCTTTATCTTTTCACAGGGAGGTGGTAATGTCTCTGATGCTGAAGCCTGCACTTAACTTCTCTATCCTATGTACTCACATACATGTATTCAGCGGTGCGCACGCACACGCACACACACACACACACACACACACACACACACACACACACACACACACAAAACAACTGAGGCTGCATGGCTGTTTATGTGAACTCTCAGTCTTGTAAACTACTGTGCTTTTATGTGTGTGCCTGTGTTTTACAAATGAACTGTAATCAAGAACATTGTGTTATGTGCTCTCCATCTGTGCTCTCCTTGTTCTATTCATCTTTCAGACAGGGATGTTCTTGGCAAAGCTTTTAAATGAAAATGGAAGTAATATGCAGTGGGTAGAAGGTAGCAGCTTTTTCCCTTTGTTGGCTCCCTACATAATAGTTTCCCCTCTGTCGTCAGGGCAAGAGATGCTTTTATTATTTTGAAATAGGCTGAAGGTTGAAAAGCATAATGCCTCCTTTAATTTAACCTCAGTACACCATTACAATTCTCTCCCTCTCTCTTCCGGCATCAGGACTCCCTCATTCTGGAGAAGAGTGACATGCACCACCCAATATGCTCCTTCCAAGATGACTTCCAGGAGTTTGAGATGATTGATGACGAGGATGACGATGATGATGAGGAAGAAGATGAAGAGGTTGACCCTGATGCACCCCCATCACCCTCTGCATCGCCTCCTCTCTCCCCTACTCTTAGCACACTGAAGAGCAGACCCACCACACTAAACCTCACCACTGCTGTGTCACAGGTAAGCAGCTTGAAGCTGCTGTCCTAAACACATGAAACACAGACTATGTGTAATTCTTAGTTTTTGCACTGTAAAACTATGAATATCTCTTTCTCTCTCTTCTCATTAGGATTCACTTAACAATAACAGCAGTCTGTCCCCAAAGAAAGGAAGCTGGCAGGACTCTTTACGCAAGACCTCACAGGGTAAATACACAATCAATTATCTCTATAGAAAAGGACAATTCTTTTTATTTTTATTCATTTATTAGTGTACCACCACATGATATTTACAAAAGATGCAGCTTATTTTGACTGACATCTTTGGAAGAGTTATCGTTGCTTTGACTTTAAATAGATTGGCTCAAGAGATGCAATTAGAATGGAAAAAACTAGAAAGGTGCACTCAACTGTCTGCAAAAAAACACTGTTGTAATGTTTGAATTAATTAATACAACCTAAAGTTGTCTCTCACTCGCACGTCTCACTCAACAGCTATGCTCTCATTTTAATCACGTATCAGCTCCGTCTCAGGGGCATGACCGTGACTTGAAATATTTATTTGTGCTTCAAGTCTACTTTTTAGACAACATGTGGGTAAGCTTGATGTTGATGCTCTGCACTGAATAACCGTGTCTTCGGCAATAGCCGAGTCTTGGCGATGCCCTCATTTGTGTATGTTCTGGTAGTTCTGTTAGCTGCTTCTAAACACACCGTTGAAAACAATAAAACGTGACCTTTTCATGTCATTCACTCATTTGCATCCATTTATACACTGATGACGGAGGCTACCAAGCAAGGAGCGACCTGCCAATTGGCATTTTGGTGAATTTATTTTACAAAGGTATAACATTGAAAATGAATATCTTCTCCACCTGCAGGTCGTCTGTCTCCAACCCACTCGTGTCTGGAGGATGGTAGCCATGTGACAGGCCAGTGCCCGGCCTCTCCAGTTTCCCAGGCACCAGGGTCTAACAGCAAAGGTATTCCACCAAAACAAGCAGGGGAGGGCGGGAACCCCCAATCCCCTCACAGGCCCCTCCTCTGCGACATGGAGGGCAACAGGCGGGAGAGGCCAGAATACGGTAACAAAAAGGCCAGCCTGGCAAGCTTAGAGATCATTCCATTATCATCAGTATCGTGTAGTGCCAATATCTTAAATTAAGTGAATTATTCTTGTTCAGTGTATGTTCAGCCAAACACTGTCTTGTTGATTCTTACAAAGCCATTCACACTAGTCTGCTTTTTTTGCAATCAAATTATTGGGTTTCTAAATGAAGAGTTTGCTGGACTTGCTTATTCCAAATTTCCTCTTTCTCAACTGTTGTTCTTAACTGTTGGCAGCTTTTAAAATCTTCTTTCTTCAATTGTCCAAATGGCCTCCACAACGCTTATGAGCTGTCCCCTTTGACTTATTTTTATTCTCTACATGATCTGCGCCATAATTCTCTATGTCATCCTGTATTTTCCTTCTCTCATGGCCTTTCTTGTTTCTTCACACCTTTTTATCTTCACAGGCTCATTTGGTCAACACAAGACCTACCCTCGCTCTGGTGACAACAATGAGCCAAAGGCCGACCCTTCAATCCAAACATCCAGAGCACCTTCTGTAGACGAGCACTCCCAGTGTTCAGACACAGAGGTAGACCACGACCTCAACAGTGACCACAACCACAAACACTCAAGCCGGCGTGCCACCGACACGTACACGATCACCAGTGAGTCAGGTGTGGAGCCTGAGAACGACTTAGACCTAGACGGAACCAGCCGTTGCTTGTCATCCACTGCACCCATGGGAGCCAACGACGGTGCAGATACACCCTTGTCCGATGAGGAGCTGGAGAAAGATTTTGAAGTGGAGTTCATGTGTAAAGAGACATACGACATGGTGTGTAAGGAGAATCGGTCGGCATATGTGGAATTCCCCTCCATTGAACCCGCCTCCTTCTCGAGCTATGTGTCCTCCAGCCGCTCAGATGCTCTTGGCCATTCCAACAGTTCAGATGCAGCAGTTTCTGCCATGGATGCAACAGCTAACGACTCAACCTCTCCTTCCTCAGACCCAGGGATAGCAGATATGAACCAGCAGGGTTACACAACTTCAGACCAGGACAAAGATCTCAGCTCTCCAGGCTCTGACTCTGACATTGAAGGGGAGCTGGAGGCAGCGTTTGCCTGTGGAGGCCCCGTGGTCTCCAACATGATCTCCTCTATCTCAGAGACAGAACTGGATCTGACCAGTGATGACAGCAGCAGTGGACGCTCATCTCATCTTACCAACTCTATTGAGGAGGCAAGCTCGCCTACATCAGACCAGGAACTGGACCTGGATACAGAGTTAGAGCAGGACAGTGGCATCGTGGGATTCAAAGCGTCATTACTCCTAGGCCAGCCGGACCCAATCAAAGAAGGGTCTACTCTTCCCTCACCTTCGCCTCTACCCTCACCTACTATTGCTACACCTTCACCTGTTGACTCACCCTTCTCACCTCCTGAGTCCTACAATGATGGCCAAGCTCTGATGGGGCTGCAGAATGTGTCTTCTGAGCACCAGGCTGACCCAGATGAGACTCTGCCTCCAGCCCAACGATGCGAGGACAGCCTGTCCAGACAGATGGTGCTGCAGATAGAACCAGACCACAGTCTGGAGAGCTTCAAACGCTCCTTCTACCTGCCAGTGGGTCCCAGGCTAATGCCCAATACAGATGAGTATGATGGAACCAGCGAGGGAGACTCTGAATCCGAAAGTGAAGACGACCTGAGTGAGAACTCTGACTCACCGTGGTTGCTCAGTAACCTGGTCAACAGGATGATCTCAGAGGGCTCGTACCCAATCAGCTGTCCTGAGGACTGCTTCAAGAGGAAAGTGTCTGTGTCAGACACCATCTCACCATCCTCAGACATTGGAGAAGGAGATGGCTTCAATGATGAAGAGCAAGAGAAGAAATCAGAATTGGAGGGTTCAAAGGAAAAACAGAAGGAAGGTGAGGGGTCCAGAAAGGATATGATGGAGCCAGGAGAAAGGAGGAAGAGCATGGAGTCTTCAAAAGAAGGAGCAGTGAAAAGTCCCCGTCTGTGTATGAACAACCCTGCTGGTGACACCATAACCTCATTGACCTTGGAGCACTGTGCAAACAATGGGAGCGGAACTACAGATTTCCACTCCAAGTATACCACTAAAGACTCTGAGAAGAACTTTTCAAACAAACTATCTAAAAACGCCAGGAGACAAGAGGAGGACGAAGAGCCTGATAATGACTTGATGATGCTGGAGGGTAGGAAGGATCTGGACTCACCGAGCCTCAGTGAGAGTGTAGTCAGCGACAAGGACGAAGGACGAGAAACAGAGCCCAGGTCGAAGAGTCGTTCCTCAGCCTCTCTTGAGCGTATCACAGAGGTTAAACACAGCCTGACACTGGACATACCGACTGCCCAGACTAACCGCTGCTTCAGCCTCACCTACTCCACAGACAATGACGAAGAGGAAGATGACGGAGACTCTTACCCATTCCTGGGCGGCTTGGAGAAGCAATCCTACCGGAGTAATGACTTAGAGCTTGACAGTTCACCACCTATAGATTCCAGTGTGCAAGACCATCCCTTACCTGACCATGACCTCCCACTGTGTGAGAAAGATCGGACTCTGAGGAAGCAGAATGAAGATGATGGACTGGCCTATGACTCTATGAAGTACACGCTAGTGGTGGATGAGAATACTACGCTGGAACTAGTCAGCCTCAGAAGGTATGCTCTGATAATGAGTGTGGAAAATGTGTGGAAGCTGCTTATGAAATGGAGTGTGTGTGTGTGTGTGTGTGTGTGTGTGTGTGTGTTTGAACTGAGCAGAGGAAATGGAATATTATTTTCGTAAATATTGTACTTGTACTTGTGGATGTCGTAATTTGGGATTTGAAACAATCAAACCTTGTCCTACCAGGTGTACCTCCGTTCTGAGTGATGACAGTGAGCTGTCCACACTATGTGACGAGGAGCCTTTGGGGACAGGAGAAGTGAGTTATTGTCGAGACGATGATGAGGTGAGGCCAGAACTTCTCAGTTCTTCTGAGGACTCCTCTCCTGAGGCTGACCTTCCATTTTCCAAGAAGTTCCTCAATGTGTTCGTCAACAGCACATCCCGCTCCTCCAGTAAGTTGTGCACAATGCTATTCAGACCCTGCACCTTTATAGTCTGCAAAGGAATAGTTTGTCACTTTGGTAACACACATATTCTCTTTCTTCTGGAAAGTTGAAAATCTATACAACTCTTTTATTGGTCAATTTGTGGATGGTTAGCTTAGCTAACGAAGACTGAAAATATGGAGGGATGTCCAAACATAAGCATCCCGAAAGCTAACATAGTATATACATTATATATTGTGTGTTTAATTTAGAATGCACATGAAACCAATACTTATCAATTGTACACTCTTGTATGTTAACAAGTAATCTTCACATTCAAAAGTGTCAGTAGATTTTTTTTATTTTTATTTTTTTTTACCATTGGGTGGAGCTAGGCCAGCTGTTTCCCCTGTTTTCATCTTTCAGCTAAGCCATTTCTTAGATTTAGCTTCCTACACAAATCCAAGTGATATTGATATTCTCATCTAACTGAAAATGTGGAAGTATTTCTTTAAATTAAGCCCCTGTAAATAATTTGCCTTGGTAATGGCCAACAATGAGCATTGTTGCTAATATTGTCTTCTCAGGATCCTCAGAAGGAATACATGGCATTAGGGTTTAACTCATCACTGTTAGCATGATATATTAACATGTGATCCAAATTTGACAGAGCCCACACAAAACCATTGGGAGAGCTCTGCTGCCCAGTACATCCATCGTCAATCAGTGCTCTCGCTTCAAGATTCATGTCCATAATGAAGGCTGATTAGCATAATGAAAGGCTCCTTACAAGGATTTTAGTTGGCATTTATTTTTTGACAAATCCAATTAGCTTCCATTTAGACTTCTTCACATAAAGGTTATTTGTTCCTCAAACAAACAAAAAAAGTATTTGTATTATATTTTGGAGATTTACCTTTCAGGTCTATTTGAAAAAAGTAGTTTTCAAGGCATTACAACTGTAATCGGTGTCTGTTTACCATGTAGGCACAGAGTCTTTTGGACTTTTCTCCTGTACCATCAGTGGAGAGGAGAGGGACCAGACACACAGGGCAGTCTACAGGTAAGAAAATCTCCATTACACTAACTTTGAATAATGGGAGCAATGTGAATTGCTGCAACAATCAGCTTTATTATAAACTAGAGATCATTTTCAATAGAATCCCACCAGCCAGGTTGCCAAATCAGGCAAGTGGGAGAGACAAATGCCCCTTTTCCAGATCCTACCTCTTGACTTTCAGGGTCCTTGCTTAGACCACACCTACCTTTCAAATGCCTTCATTTTGATCCCAACTACACACCTGTAAAGTGTCACAACAGCATCTTGCACATTATTTTGCGCTATCACGCGGACAAAATCTGTCTGCAGACATATAAACACTTGGCAGAGTACTGAAGACCGCTTCTGCAGTTGTTCCCGCTACAGTAGGTGTGTCCAGGATTGTATTTTACCTTGATGACAAACATACACACAGACGCATAAGGTATAAGCAGTATCAGCCACATGCTGTCACAGCTCGTAAAGATTTCAAAGAAATAAAAAAGGTTTTTATCGATGGTAGAATCAGTATTGAGGATCAGCTTCAATTTTCAAATTAGCATTTTATGTGTGGGGAAAAAAAGTCCTTGAGTAGATAAACAAAACAATATTTCTCTCTAAGTTTCACTAATTGTGTTAGGGAAGAGAGCAGATGTCTGAGCTGCAGGATGACCAGTAATAATCACATCAGCCTCCACCCGTGTCTGTGCTTGTGTCTGTGCGAGCTCGGGGGAAAACTACATGCTCCTTTCTTGTATACACGTACATGTTGTATTGTAATTGCTTTGCGACAGTCCTCTGTCAGGAAGTACATCCCCACATTTAGAGCTCTTTGTCTCCCTCCACTCACCCCACCACCTTAACACTGTCAGCTGTTTCATCCCTCTTCTCTCTCTGCTCCCCAATGGGAGTAACCTGAAACTCAAACAGACGGTTCCTGATCAAATTACCTCCACTCTATAAGATACCCAGCAGCGGTGATACTATGCCAGTCCTTAGTCCTTCTCTCTGCTGCTCTCTGCAGGTTCATTCCCAGACATGCAGATGAGCTGGAGCTGGATGTGGATGATCCTTTATATGTCGAGGAAGAAGAGGATGACTACTGGTACCGAGGCTACAACATGCGGACGGGGGAGAGGGGCATATTTCCTGCCTTCTATGCCCATGAGGTCATAGGCCAGTCTAAGGAGCTGTTGGGTGAGTTGAGGGACACATCAACTGTTGTTTCCTCTGTGAAGGTCAGAAGAATAGCATGTGCTGTATGTGTGTGTGTCCACATTGCTCCCTGTAGGAATGAAAAGAAACCCAGCATGGATTGAGACTTTCAGTGTTCAGTTTTTGGGGTCTGTTGAGGTTCCTTATCACCAAGGCAACGGCATTCTCTGTGCCGCCATGCAGAAGGTAAGTTAAAGGGAAAAACAAAAAAGCACATGTGCTATCCTGCGAAACAGGCCCAAACATGTGTGACATAATGTATGCACCATTAATGTATGATTTTCTTTTTTTTTCACATGTCAAATAAATTCTGTTAGATTGCAATGTCGAGGAAACGGACAGTACATGTGCGACCTCCTTCTCTGTGCGAGCTGGAGATTAGCTTGCAAGGAGTGAAACTGATCATGAGCCTGGAGGATGAATATGACATCCTCGATGAGGTATGGACAGAGAAATCATAAATGACTTTGACAAATAATTGCTGCAAGTCCTCACTTTAATATGGAATAATGTTGCATTGATAGCTCTTTTTTCTTTTTTCCGGTCTGCGTCTCATAGTATGACAGATGTAGTCACTTCTTCCAGATGAAAAACATTTCCTTCTGTGGATGCCATCCGAGGAACAACTGGTAAACAAGCACATTGGTTTTCTGCCCTCGTGTCAGCAGCGTACAGTGCAACATCTGACTGATTTGCTCATATTGTTTTCTACTCTTTGCAGCTACTTTGGCTTCATCACGAAGCACCCGATGCTGAACAGATTTGCTTGCCACGTGTTTGTGTCCCAGGAGTCCATGCGACCTGTAGCAGAGTGTGTTGGGTGAGTATTACTCTGCATCAAACAAATAACACACCACAATGTCTTTACATCTTTTTGTATGCTTCTTTCGAGTTGTTTGATTTGATATATCTACTATTTAAATTGACAATGCACTTTTATTGTAAACACACTGGAAATGCTAACAAACATTAAAACAGATTGAAGCATGACATCAAGTTTGAAGTGCTCTTTGATTATTTGCTCATGTAGTCTGATCTCAAAGTCCTGGATTAATGTGTATCTTTACTACCAATCCTTCTCATCTGTAGTTGCAACAGTGATCAGAGGTCCAGGTTTATTTTGCACTGTGTGTGCATGTATGTGGAAACTTAGACTTGTCGGATTTGAGTTTTCTTGAGTTTGAATCATTGAAGACACAGATAGTTCACTGTCTCTGTCAGCAGAGCATAGCTTGGGCCAGAGGTTTCATCCGCTTTAGGTCCTGTTTTTCTGTGGACCCAACAAGGAAAAAACTGGTCTCGATTCAGGGTAAAATGTGCTACAAGATGGATCACGATAGGTGGCGGACTTCTAAAAGCTGGCAGGTTCGTCTTTAGTCATCTGTCCGTCTTTTCCGCAGACGAGCCTTCCAGGAGTACTACCAGGAACACCTGGAGTACGCCTGCCCCACCGAGGACATCTACCTGGAGTAGGAAGTGTTGCCATGACAACCATCTTCTCGCTCCGCCGCTTGTGTATGTTCATCGGGTTTGCCACCAGAGGGCGCTGTCAGTGGGGGCTTCTCTCCATTGCAAAATACTCTTCTGTGTCCCTCTAAAACTGGGATCTTAATTTCCACAGTATGCTAGGCATTTGACTGATTTACTTCATCCCTCTCTCTTTGTTTATTTCCATCATCTCGATGGATTGATTGCCTGTTCCTTTGATCTTTTTCTATGATATAAAACTAAGATGCCGAGCACCTGTTTATTTAAGGGTTCCTCTTTTGAAATGAAATCAATATACCTACTACTGCTGTTTCACTCTGCATGGCTAGTAGGGTTACTGCACACAGACACACTAGGTAATACATATATCCATGAGAATGGCAAGCAGCTCAACAATCAATACGGGAATGGTGTAGAATCAAGAGGTTGGTGTTTGATTAACTGTAAATATGTATTTGTTCAATATTGACAAACTGCTGATTTGATTTCTACCGATAGTGACATTGGAGCAAAGTAGAGAGAGTGCAGTGAACTGTCCTTGGTCCGAGCTTACCCTTGTGTCGCGTACAAGACGTAGTGTGTGTTGTAAATACATGTATAGAAGGTAGACATACAGGCGCTTCATCCAGACTAATTAAGAAACACTCACAGCTGAGACTGATAGAGGGGATTTTGTTTTGTTGTGGGTATTATTGACTCACTCTGACAGGAGTAACTGCAGGTGTAAGAGATTTTGAAGTAATGACTCGTAATGAACTTTAAATGTCATTTGCCACGCAGGTATTTTATTCAGCTTGGATTAGGAGCGGTACATGTCAGCACATCGGGATGATATGACAGAACCATTTTACTTTGGTGGAGTCATCAAAGTTGCACTGCTTGCTGACCTTCACACTTTCATAGGATTTATTCAACTGTTAAATTTTGCAAATCATAGATCACTGTATGCTTTGCTATGATTGATGTGAGTTTCAGGTCAAAGAAAGCAAAGGCCCTCTGAAAAGCCATATTCTTACACCTCCGACTGTTTAACTCAAGTTGTCAGTGACGTTCCTGTCTCCATTTTCTTTTGACTTGACAGTTTCAATGAGGGAAAGGGAATGACCAGTAGCCACGTGTCAGTGATGCTGTTTTGCAGTGTGCCTACTGTACAGGGAGAGCGTCCTGTTAATACTTGGTCCTGGTATCACAATGTAATCAAACCTTTAATAAAGCATTAAAAGGGGAGGTTTTATAGTTATGTAAATGGTTAGACTTTGATCTTGTTTTTTTTTTAAGTATGATGGATAAAAGGGATGGCAACATCTTCCCAGGTTCATTTAATGCTCTTCGTCTCGTTAAAAGGTTGAAGTATCATTCACAGATTACACAATAACCTACTCTGGGGTTGTTGTAGCATACCATAGCTTACAGTCTAGCACCTTATATACGGAAAGAAGGAGAGGGGTTATATTTAATAATTCACTACAGTCATCTGAAATATCAGGCTTTACTACCCCCGACCATCCACATTGCTCTTTCAGACACTGTTTTGCATCTTGTTCTGCTGCTTTCAGTCATAGTCCACAAGAAGAAGCACCTCAGTTTACTGTTGGTATGGCAGGCGGGAGGTAGGGTGTTATCTACATATGTATCGCTGTCAGTTAGATCATGTATATATACTAGCGAATCTAAGAGTGCTGTGTCCTTTATGTTCAGTATGTTATGAAATGATTATGTACATTAATTAAAAAGATTAATTAAAAAAATAAAGATCACAACCAGACAAAAACCCCTGAAAGAAAAGAAAAACATAAATATCTGTGATCTGCAATAACTTTATTTCAGTCTTATGTTTCTTCAGAAGATGTTAACTCAGAATCTGTAAAACAGGTGGCATTTGGGTTCCTGCCAACTTCATAGCTCTCTGCAGACAGGCTTCAGCGGCACATTTTAGGCATGTTTGTGAGATGTGACATCACTATTGTGACATACACCCACCAGACTACTGACCAATCTGCTGTTAGAGATAAATAGTGACTGAGTCAGCCGCCACCGGAAACTATTATTGCGTCTTGCCGATTACAGTAATCACCTTGGAGCTCCAACAGTGTGACCGATCACTGATCTGTATCTATTTGGTTCTAATTATGTTTTTCTAATTCATCACCGCCAAGTTAAATCTGTTCGTTCCACACAGCTACACAAAAACAACCTCTGAGGATGATTTAGTCCCATATAGCCGCTCAGACATACACTAACAGTTAAACCAAACTTTTGACTTTAATACTGTAAGAAGATTCTTCACTGTATACGTAGAGCAAAACATTATGTGACAGAACAAACATATCCTATCTTGTATCTTTAAAAACAAGGACTTGTAAAATTAATTCAAATTCCAGGGAAAAACTAAGAAAAAAATGACAAAAAAAAATCACTCTGCCTTGTCATGGGTTTGGTCTTATGAATAAAATATATGCTTGATGTCCGAAATCTTTTTTGTTGTCTTTATTGTTCAGATCTACTCTTTATTGTTTGTGTGATTGCAAAGCATTTCACATCAAATCCATACATATATTCAAAATGTTATGACCAGAAAGAATGTCGAGGTAAAAAGATGTAAGGAATGAACATATCTTCAAATAGTCTGGAAATAAACAGTAGATTGTTATACTTTAGTACTCAATGTAGTCAATATAAATATGAAGAAAATCATCTCATTGAGGAATGTTTGAAATGTTACTTTTCTGTGCAACAGTAATCACGTATGTATACTGTAGCATTTCAGATGCAATGCTACATCAGATAAATAAAACATCAGCTGTCCCAGAACACCTTGAGGCAATAATCAGTGTGGTACCTCCAGTCTGTCCTACATCTTTAGCGCTTGTGGGCATTTGTCCCATCAACACTTGCAGCAGCTAGGCTTGGGGCTACACTGAGGATTGCAGCAAGGCTCCAGGTTTGGGTCGGATCCTTTTGATATCTGGCTCTCTTCATACACCATGGAGGCTTCAAACTGCTCCTTGACTCTCTTGATCCTCTCCAATATGGCTTGGAGGTCAGGTTTTCCCTCCAGTGGGAGAGGATAGTGCTCTGAGGGGTCAGCCTCCAGGTCAAAAATAAGAGGAGGGTTGTGGGCCTTGAGGGCTGCAAATACTGAGCAGTCTTGGTCCGGGGTAGTACTGCTGTGGGTAGCACCTGAATGCACAAACAGTAGTCAAAAATACCTCAACTCTCACTTTGTGATAATGCTTCTTGACATTTCAACTAAATGTGTATATGAAGCCTGCTGTACCTCGTGTATAGAAGTGGGCCTTGTACTTCCCTAGCCTGAGAGCAAACAGGCCATACGTCTCACTGGGGTCTGTTGGGTAAAACATCATTGTCTCCCTTTTACTCTGCAAAAGAAGAACATTTAAAAAAGGATTACGCCACAGTCACATGAAATCAGGCAGACACATATCTTCATGCGTGTTTTGTTTTGCTGTCCTGCCCTTCTGTCGTTTGTTTTTCCCGGGCCATGCAAACTGTTGTCCATCTGTTGACTACCTTCTGTCTGATTTCATGTTAATGCACCATTAGAGATAATCACATGAATACACCAGCTTGGTTTTCAAATTATTTCAATCTCTTTAGAGTATGAGGTATGATGGTACTACCTTTGCTTGGTTGACAAGGATTTCGGTCAAATCGACCCCATCCAGCATCACCTGGGGTAGTTTGGCTCCTGCCAGACTTGCAATGGTGGGGAGGATATCTAGAGTGCTGGCTATCTCATGAGTCACACCTAAGGAGGGGCACACATAACATACGCAAGCAGCAATCACTAAAAGGCCATGCATAATGGGTTTGCATTCATTGTTATATAGTATTTATTTTCATACTATAATGTATGAAATCAGTGAAAATACTTGTGGTATGCTTTTGAAACTGTGCAGCAATAAAGCTTAGCATGCGTGACTAAAATAAATATAAAGAAAACTCAAACAGAACAGATTTATTTGTGTTTGTCCTTGGCAGCATAAACCAAAGCCTAAAGTTTTGGTGCAGGGCCTTGAGGATTCAGACCTGGCCTGATGGTCCCTGGCCAGAAGGCGATGGCTGGCTCTCTCATGCCCCCGTCATAAGTGGTGCCTTTTCCACATTTCAGAGCGCCAGAGTTACCTCCACGGGACATCCGCATCAGTTCAGGCCTACTCACGGAGACAGGAATAATGCAACATTTAATAAATGGACAATAAATGCATTATCATAGGAAGGCAATACATCAAATATAAAAGACATATATAATACTTTAAACAGAGCAAATAAAACATTTCTGTACCATTAAAAAGTCTGCATAAGAAAGTATGAAAGTAACTACAAATACAACACAGGCCATAGATTAACTGCACATATAAACAAACTGGGAACAGAAACCAACCCATTGTCTGAAGTGAAGAAGACCAGTGTGTTGTTCATCACTCCTGCCTTCTCCAGAGTTGTAAAAAGGTTTCCTATTGTGTTGTCAAGCTCCAAAAGAGCATCTCCAAATGGGCCCCTTAAAGAGCGCCCGGCTGCCCCTGGACCTGCATACTGAGGGTAGTGTGTGTGCTGTGGCAGGAAGGAGAAGAATGGGCTTATTGTCTCGCTGCACTACCATGATCTATCAACAGGGATTTAAAAACTCATGTGCACATGTACTCAGCATTTAATTGAAAAAAAACAAACTTGTTTTAGCAGATCAGGATAGAGCTCTGATTCTGCCCTGATTGGAAATGTTATTTTGCTCCCTCAAGGGGTACACCATCAAAAACTCTTTTTTGCTTACATGGGAAGGATAGTAGAGGAAGAACGGTTGTTTTTTCTTGACTGACGCAGAGATGAAACTGGTTGCAAAATCACTGTAAGCACTTTCCAGATCAAGGAAATTGACTGGCTGCTGTTTGATGACCTCATTGTGCATTAGTGGGACAGATACAGTGCCAACATCACACAATCCAAAACACTTAACATCTGGAGGGAAACAAGTCAGGTTCTGACAGGGGCCCTGGGAAAGAAAGAGGAGGAAGAAACAGACACTATAATAGACATTGTTTCACATTGTTTATGATATATTAAAATGGTTTATGATATATTAAAAAAAAATACCAGCACAAAGTACTTTTCAAACCTTTTAATAATTTTAGTTTGGCACTAAATTAAATTGCACTGACCATGTCGTGGGAGTAGGGGATCCCCAGGTACTGGTCAAACCCCTGCCTGGTTGGAAGAAACATCCCATTGGCCCCAACTCCTAAGTGCCACTTCCCCATGGCAGCAGTAGCATAGCCCACAGGTTTCAACACTTCAGCAATGGTGGTCTCATTTAGAGGAAGACCGCCTCTAGAGCCTGGGTACAACACTCCTGGGTAGATACCGGAGCGGGTCTGATAGCGCCCCGTCAACAACGATGCCCTGGACAGCCATCGAAAGAAAAAACGACTATTATTCAAGAGAGTTATGAAGGACTGGAAAGTGTATAGTGTGTGGACTGGATAGTTCAGTTTGGCAATATGTGGCAAAAATGATATCAGACATGTATTACTGTGAATTACAAATGATAAATTTACAATTTTCTTTGAACATGGAGATTTTCTTCACCGTGAACTAGCTGTTGTTACACCCAGAGAGACTGGGAGTTAAGTATGAGGATGAAAACAGTGCAGAATAACAGTTCCTCCATATTTCGATTTTCTATGCCAGCTTACTTTTTCCAGGGTGGAGAATTTTACCACATGCATGTATAGTGGAATTTTAAAAGTACTGTAGAGCATTTTTTTTTAAATTGTATCAGATGTTGTTGCTTAATAGCCATGACTCACCGCGTTCAAACCCTACACTCACTCACTCACTCGGATAATAGATTTTAAATCGCAATGGGACTGTACTGGATAAACAAAATAATGTGCTTGTCCGGTGGTGATGACCTCTCTGACTCTTCCTCTCACGAGGACATGACCGCAAGTCACCTCAACCTCGTGTAAGCACCTGGACGGGGAGCAGACGGGACTGGTGCAGTAGAAGTCAGTGAACCGGAGTCCTCCCGCTGCCAGGCGGTCTATGTTTGGAGTGAGCGAGCTGGGGTGTCCATAACAGCCCAAGTCTCCGAAACCTAAATCATCTGCGAAAAGAAGGACAAAATTCGGCGTTGACGCCGAGCAAGTGTAAAACAGGAAGCTTGTCAAAACGGAAAAGCGGAAGTTGTCCATTCTGCGTCTGAGTGAAGATGAAGTGGCTGTACAGTCCGGTTCGTAGATGCAGAGGAATCAGGAATCTAAACATAACAAAACGTCACGTGTGCTGAACATGCTGAACCTGTCGCGTACAGTTGACGTCACGCACAGCCGGGAAATGTAGTTTTGATCAGTTCACAAGATTCAGCTAAACTAATTGGCTCGTTAGAGCTCCGTCTCGCCTGGAAACCAGACGAGAGCAAACTGCGATCAAGTCGGACAGTTTTCAGCTGCCTTCAAAGTTTTAACAGGAAGTTACAGAATAAAATACTTCCTGTTAGTTCCGCTTTGTAGTCTACAGATGACATTTGGATTTATTCATATGTGATTATAAATATAGATTCATGTAGAAATGTGTGTGTATCCGAGGATGTGATTATAAATTAGGGTTGGGCAAAGTTGAACAAAATTAACAGATTAATCGCATGATTTTTCTGTGATTAATCGCAATTAAATCGCATAATGCGCCAAATTCAATAATGAAGTAAAAACTGGTGTATTGCAGCTTTTATTTTAAAGTAAAGTTATCAGAACAATATAACAGGCATTCTAGAGCAACAGCAAGTTAACATATATAGGTATATAGTTTATAAATCTTTTTTATTTATTTTTTCTAAAAAGGTACTGTTCAGTAGTAAGGGTGCATGTGAGGGACAAACCACTCCTTATTCTGTCCATGTTCAGTAGTAAGGGAACCTGTAAGAGACAAGCCACTCCTTCTATTGTAAATGTTCGTTCTGTTGCTTACCTTAAAGATGTAGGTCAAAGACCAGCAATTGATTCACGTTGCTTGTCAAGGACAGAAACTACAGAACAATATGTGCTTTCACGTCGGCTCAAGTCCGCAAATAGTCCGGTAATGCTACGGAAGCGTGAGGGCGGACCTAAATTAATCACCTTCAAAGTAAAAGCACAAAAAAATAAATTAAAATGAAATAAAAAATGCAGTTAACACATGATCAAATAATTAACGCCGCTAATAGATTGAAATGTTAACGTGATATTAACGCGTTGACTTGGCCAGCCCTATTATAAATATATGTTCATGTAGATATGTGTGTGCGGCTGTGTCCTTTGTTGTTTTTATGTCTGCCTGCGAAATACATTATGACTGGTTTTGATGTGAGTTATACAAATACGATTTTGTATTATAAACCACACAAAATATGTTTTAAAATCAAACCTGAGACTAATAGTCAACAATTGAGCATTAAGTATTACAACTACACATAAAATAAGGATTTTATACAACACATGGTGTTTGCTGTCAGATCTACGAGCCAATCAGCTCTGATGTGATGAGAGCCAGGCATATCCCGTCATGCACTGGGCCAGGCAGTCGGTGGAGAGCTTCTGCAGCGCCTGGCTCTGCAATCGACGACTGCCTTGCTCTCGTGATCATTGACCACGTGTGCATGACGTCAGAGCAAGGCGGGAGCAAGTCGAACACAAATCTAACCAGCACGCATTGCGCGGCGATCGCCGGCGATCGATTCTGCACAGAACTGGCTCAGCTCGAACGAGCCTATTGTTATTTTAAATTAAGGAAATGAAAATGACAGCTGTCCAGCTGGACACATATGTTTGTATCAAGACTTGTCCGGAGACTGTGCCAACTGTGGGAGGACAGAGACGTGTCCCCAATGTCCTCAGTCTTGTTTTGCCCCTATAGTCTGATGTTGTTGGTCTGAGGGCCTGCAGCTGAGTTTCTGTCCTTTGTTTCTGCCTCTGATGCAAACTGACAGATGGACAATTACGCAAACAAGGTGAGAAATAAATCACTGAAGTAGTGCTGCAGGAGCCACCGGATTGAGGAGAAATGGATGTCACAGTTGATTTAGTTATGTACAGACTATAGTCCAGTTCTGGCCTTATTTATTTATTCTCAAAGTCATGTATCAGTGGGTTGGGCAGGAAATGAACAGGAGGGCACCACCTGCATTCAAATCAGATGGCATTGTGTGTGTATTAGAGTGAGACAGGTGCAATGGGATGAATGAGTGAGAATACCTGGAAATCTCAACACGTGTCATTTGAAGCACCAGAAAACCTTCACTTAGGCAATTGTGGCTCAATAGCAGAATTCTGATAATGTCTGTTTTCTTTGGTCCCGAATTATGTAACACACACACAGTTTACCTTTTCACCACAAAAACCATTGTGTGTGTGTGTGTGTGTGTGTGTGTGTGTGTGTGTGTGTGAAAAATAGAAAATGGAGATACAATAGATAAAGAGGCAGATGATCCAACTATTGCTTCTTTTTAATGCTGCGGTATAGCAAACCCACCCAGCCATTTGCAATGGATTTGCGTTAGTTCAATACTTTATTTATATTATGTCATCAACGTATCGCTAACAGACTGACCCTGAAGTAAAGTGAAGAGGCAGGCTTACTGCAAGATCTTTTGCTGTAATCCTTGACCTACTGAAGGTAAGAGCATGCACACATACATACACAAATATACGTATGCATACGTTCATGGGTATGATACATAACAATTCAGTTGGTAAGGATAGGAAAGCCAAAAATTAGAATATGATAACTCTGAGCTTTTGAAGCACTACCTCACTGCAGGAGGTCTTATCTAATAGCCTAAAACCCTAAGCTCTGCAAACATCCCTGCAGGGAGCAACATGGTCCTTTAAGCCTGAAGGGCGGCCACCAGCATTCCTCCTTTCCCATCGTAGGTGTGGATTTCCTTAATCCTGTAGCTTTTAGAGGAATACCTAGAAGCAGCATCATTAAGGGCAAAACATTTATGATTTTTCTTGTAAGGGCATTTGCCAGGTGGCCCATCTGATGGACAAGTCTGTCTGTCTTTGTTTCTACACAGACCTGCCTGCACTGTGATTCAGTAAAAGATGACAGCTCTGATGTTTTGCTAAGCTTCAATTGCCATGTTTTCTTGACTGTTGCTGATGATGGTGTCACTAAATTTATTTGGGATTGAAATGTAGGCATCTTTATGTAAGAGAGCCAGTCAGAGTGAGACAGGGTGTGTGTGAATCCTAAGATGCTTTTTGCTTTGAACATCTGCTTTCATAGCCAAAGGGAAGGGTGTGCGTTTGTGTCTCTGTGTGTGTTTGCGTGTGCACACTTACAAGTGCGTGTGTCTGTAATGTGATTGCTTCAGGCAGATGGAGGTGAAGTGCAAAACAACTCAGATGGAGAAAATGAATCCCACCATTCCTCAGTCTGGAAACAAAGAGAGAGAGAAACCAGCCTCACACCTAAAGGGGGAGGCTCTCTTTCCCCATCTCTTCATCTCACTTCTTCCTCTTCTCACCTTCTCTTTCTCCTCTTAAGCATTAGAGCACATGCTGCTAGTTACGTTGGCGTCACAACAGCACACAGCAGGTAATAACTGGTATGGCAGCCAAGAGTAAACAAACCTGATGGGCCCCCTTTTTCATCGTCTTCTTGCTGTTTGTCATTTCACACAATATCAACAGTCTGAACCTGTTTGTTAAACTGTGAAGTATAATGCAGCAGTGTTTACGGACCACTAGTCTGTGTAGCCTAAATCAGATAGAGAAGGTGCAGGTAAACAGTTTGAGCACTAGTGGGAGCCATTGGACCACAGTTCCCCTCACCGCTGCACATGTAGGTAAACAGTGTCTAATAATTCAGATTATTACTATTAGTTCCACAGACAATCTCTGGTACATCTGGTCTCCCAGGCTATGCGACAATACACTGAACAGTAATAGGGCCATGCAGGGTTGATAGCAATGTTTTTCGTTAATTTGCAGTTCAGTTTTTTTTTTTTTACATTTCTAGGCTAACATGTCTTCATGTAGTTTTCTAATGCCAGTCGTTAAAGCTCTGCCTCCTTTTGCCATGTCTCTTGTGGAAACAAATGTCATGTCCTCTCACCTTTCGTGGTAACATGCCAATTACTTGCAAACTGTTCGAGAAAGTTACACCTGATGTAGAACTACAAAGGGGCATAGGAAATGGAGATATATAGATAAATAGATAGAGTGAAAGTGAGAGAAACCAACGGGGAGGGGATAGAGAAAAGTAGGCAGGATGATAAATCAGTGAATAATTCAGAACCATGGACAGCCCTTCATACTTTGATTTAGCTCAGCCATGACAGCAGAACATTTCTATATGAGCATTCCTGCTAAAATCTTGTTGTTTTGCAAATGCATTTTGAGTTGCTCCTGAGAGACAATATAGTGATGACTAAGGGCAAATTATAAAAGTATTTGAAATCCTGCAGTTTTTATTCTAGACTTCACAGATAAACTGCACTTTAGTGTGATACATAAGCTATTACACATTATCGGTATAATATTAGAACCACATACTAACACAGTTTCATTTAGTTTAAATGGCAAGATAACATCCAAGTCATGTAGACAGCCTGAGGTTTTTGCTTCAGGTAGTTGTGTGAGCAGCACATTTTGCAACAATCCGCTGTATGAGCAGGAAAGATCAACCAGTCCTTTCGATGATGAAAAGTCATTGTTATTCTGGCTCGTGAGCTGAGGGAGCAGTGATCGAAAACATCCGAGCAAATAAACAGAGGTTCATTCGCACAATAGAGGCTGGAACAGAGCACAGAATTATGCAATGAAATCTAACAGGCCTCTGTAGAGCAACATGAGCTGAAGAACTCATAAATGTTTGAGGACCTGCTGGGATAATGTGCACTGTTGTCAATGTTCTCTTCTCGTACACCGAAGCTCTCATTGTACTAAACTTAGAGCAAATGTTCTCTTCAACTGCACGTTACCTGTGCACAAAATACTAATGAGACGTTACAGTCAAAATGAGTGTAACTGTCGTTTTGTCCTCTCTGAACCATCATGCACACATTGACAGGAAGAAACGGCCCAATGAATCCCTGTGTGGTCCCTGCTTTCGTATGATGGACTACTGGAGGTAAGAACGACCTACCTTTGCAAGCATTTCCTCCACAACTGCCTGGTACTCTTATAAAGAAAGGCAGCCTGAGTGGCCCTCATGTCTACTACCTTCCTTCAACTACCCTCCAGCTGTCATCTGCTGCCACACTGCAAAGCTCCACAAGTGATTTATTCTTTTTCAGGCTGACTCCTGCATCACCCCTGCTCTCATCATGCAGACGACGGGCATAAGCAATACACAGAGATGACTGGAGGGGAACGGGACTGCACGAGTAAGATGAAATATTCTCAAAATTGACTTTCTGCAACATTTGTTGGGCTGCGAAATAACTGATGTATGCTCAGAGCTAAGCTGCAAATATTGAGATGAGTGTTACATGAGATAAATGCCAAAAATGTGTATGAATATTGAGATTTATCAACCCAGTTCTTCATCTACTGCTCGGTTCGCCTTGAGATGGACTTTGGCTCAGCTTGTCCTCGGGGACAAAAAACGACCGGTTTTGATTGTAAACAACCCTCTGACTGAATTTATTATCATCCTCCACAAGTGTATAATCACAAAGACCAATTCCTTGTATCGACATTTACATATTCATGTAAATGCTGTTGTTGAAAGTAAATGGTAATTTCTTTCTTTTTCCAATTTGAATTTTGCATTGTCATCATGTGGAATTGGAACAGACATAGCCAACTCACTTATCTGCACCACACTCCTCCCCAAGCTTCTTGTGATTGATTAGAACGAGTAACACAGAGCACGAGTGGATTAAACAAATTCTGACTTGCAGCACACGCGTGACCTTTCCTGTAGTTGTCATGCTACAGAAATTAGCAATAGAGACATACTGTATATATGAAATTGCAAAGCACATTTAAATATTGTCACACACTATTCCTCATTCATCACATAGGACAAATGTATTTCAAACGTTTGTAAAATGCAAACAGAATATATTTCGCAGTAGAAGATGTAAACAAGTTAGGCCCTTCATGAGCAGCGGTTACTGTACGTCACCAGATCACTCCTAAGGACTTTGGAGCCATAAACCGTTTGAATGAATGCAAAACGCATCATCTGACATAATGATTATGTTCCCATTTGAGAGTTTATCTTGATCAGCTGTTGGTAGACGTGGCTTCATCTGCAGATCGTCCTGAGTACCGGGCGGAGCTGCCATTTTGTTTGTTTAAATCGAAGGAGGCTCAAACACAGAGTGTCTTCTCATTTTATTGAATACATTTATTAAAGGCAGCGTGAAAGTATTGATGGCACCTGGCATTGTGACCTGACAGATTGCAACCAACTCACTTTCCAAGACTGCGGCAACACAAGCCGCCGATTAAAACCGTGGAAACTCTGTTCTCCTCGCTCAGAGGCTATCCTTACCAGAGTAATACTATTTTAGGAGCAGCGGAAGTCAGACAGCAGCTGGCAGTCCCATGTTTTTGCACTCACAAAAAGCGCGGCACAAGTCATCACAGTTTCACAAACTACAGTGGCCACTGGCCAGGTATCCTAAAAATGTGAAAGGCTCTCTCTGCGACATGGAGGACTCCATGAGGAGGACCCGCTCCCTGTGTAGACTTTAAGATCTCGTTCTAAACTAACATAAACAACAATTCTTAGTTTTAGGTGATCATGCAATATTGAAAACATAGTTATAAATCTTATATTTAATTTCTGCTAAGATTTCATTTAAATGCTTCACAATGTGGCTCAAAGTCTAATTTGTAATACTTTAATTGAACCACTTTTTTTTTTAGCAAAAGATAATAAGCACGTATTGAAATGGCTTCAACATACAATCTTGTATTTGTAAGAAGAGATGATGATATAAATGTAGTTGTTCATATATATGTTCCTATGGAGCACACGTAACTGGTGTGTAAACTATTTTTAATGATAGATAACACAGTGCCACATAGCTGTCATCCTATTTAATATAACTCAATATATGCGTCACACTTTTAGTGTGTTTTAAAAGATCTGTTTATGCACATGTACATATAATTCACAAGTATGTTTATCACTTTTAATGTTGTTTTAAAAGTTTAAAGGACTATGGTTGACCTTAGAAATAGTATAGTAATGTTTTTTTTTTCTGATGAGTCTTTATTCGTGGAGTAAGAATTAATTGGTACTATTTTGTATTAATATTTCTGAACTTGATATTGAGGCTCAGTGTCTCTGACCTCAGTGGAGCAATACTCATCATTCTTGTTACTGTTTCTAGTGCCAGACTGCTTTACTCACATTAAATTCATATTGGAAGCATGGAAGGGCTGTAAATTAATTAACAAGTATTATAATACAAAGTGTCTAATTACAGTCTTGACTCTGAATTAGCATGGCATGCTATTAGCCACATTATGTTGATGAGAAGATCTTCATATAGCTGATCCTCACTCTCCGTCAAATAGGTATTAAAACTATCACACTGCTTGTCGGCTCACATAGAACAATGTTCCTGGAGTTTCCCGCTGAGAAGATCCAGATCCTTGAATCAATTATCACTCCAATGCCCACAAACCCAGATCCCATTTCTTTGCGTCACGCTCGATAAAAGCTATTCCCTGTCTTTCTACGCTGTCCGTCTCTGAGCGCTGGAGCTGTTTCTCATTTGTCTCATCTGATCTTTAAAGCGCTGGCTATTTCACTTTTTGAAAAGTGACTCAAACCTCCAACTGGAGTTTGACAACTCCCAAATGTCATAGTTTAAGTTCTGCCTTTAGCTGCCATCATATTTACAATCAAAACTAACCTTTTTCCTCTTTGCAGAAATAAACAGCAGATGAATACAAAGAATTCTCTTTTTTTCCCCTGGTTACATTACTTACTGTGAACTTGAAATTTAATTTAGATATTCAGCAGACTCCTAGCTCTTCAGCACTCAACTGCTAAGCAGCAGAGAGCAGTTGGGGTGAGAGGGCTAACTCTCACCTTTATGATGCTTACCAGCATGCTCATTATCAGGCAAAATCTAACTTTGTCTCGATATTGCCATAAATGTTCCCTCAGTAACTCATAATCTTTTTTCACAGCACGTCTTGAGATGTCCGGCAAGTACTTTTCTATGCTTGAAATAAATTGTCATGAAATAAATTTCACTCATGCACAAGAACCGTGTCTGTTTAAATATTCTGATGTTCAACACTTTCAAACAAGAACGATCAATAGCTGTCATCGCCAGAGACTTGCCTGAGACACACACACACACACACACACACACACACACACACACACACACACACACATATTCCTTTGTGTTGGGCACAGAGGCTAGAGCCATGTTTTCATTGATGAAAATGCAGCATCTACTTTGTTGATAACAAAGTCTTACGTGGTCTCTGGTGAAACAGATGGATATGTACACCAAGTGCTTGCTGTCAACGAAATAAGACAGAATAAGAGTGTTAATAAAAGGAAAGAGTTACACATGGGGATAAAGTTGTGATAGTACAAAAACATAAGAAAAACATATTCAAAGAAGTCCATCGAGAGTGGTGAGGTAAGATGTGTGTGTTGGTTTAAAGTGGATTAGACACAAAAGAAGCAAAATAAGAAAGAACAATAAATAGATTTGATGTATTGGTTATTTTTACCACGCTTTTCTAAATATTGCCCTGGAGAGAAGGGCCAGGTGATAATTCAATATCATAATTTATGATTTATCAAGGAAATCATATCAGTAAGAAATCCGATTAAAATAGCATGACTGATATTGTCAAAAGTAATAAGAAGAAGCTACTAACTCTAAATTCTCATATATATATATATATATATATATATATATATATATATATATATATATATATATATATATATATATATATATCTGTAATGACCTATATCAGAATAGAAGATTAGCCATAACGCCTGGCCCAATTGCTGAGAGAGCAAATAATACAGCTGCAAGAATATAAAAAATGTTCTGGCTTTGTACTGACGTCCCGTTAACTGTTCTGCTTTTCCCGTCCTCTGTCTACGTCTATATGGACTGCACTTGACACTGATCAGTTGAAACCAGCTGCGACTTTCCTTGAAGGTGACCCTCATCAGATTTAGTCAGCATTGTTCCATTTCACCATGAATATGTAAATTGTGTCTTTTGGCTCCGTTTGAGATGAGATCAATTTGAGGCTGACGGGGATTGACTGTTAAATACCCAGAAATCTCATTGACATGAGTGACAGGCTGTGCCTTCAGGAGAGTGAGAGGAATATTAGGATAGTTGAGCAAGCATTTGTATATGTGTGTGTGTGTGTGTGAGAGAGAGAAAGAGAGAGAGAGAGAGAGAGAGAGAGAGAGAGAGAGAGAGAGAGAGAGAGAGAGAGAGAGAGAGAGAGAGAGAGTGCAGAAAGTATAACTGTACTGATAAAGATGCCATGGCTTGAGAGTAGTAATTATAAGAAGTAAATCCTTATCCTTCTAATTTCGATCTGGTAATTTGCCAACCAGAGTGAACTGAATTTTGCTGACTCTTTGTGCGGGGAAAAATACAGGGTGCAGATATTTACTGCACAGTGCAGGTAAACAAAGGCTGAGTTTCCTCTCAGGCACACACACACACACACACACACACACACACACACACACACACACACACACACAAAGCAACCCTCAATTATTTATATAGGCGTGGATTACCTCTGCAGACAGGGAGAGTTGACTCGTAGGTAAAAAGTGATCTGTTTCACTCAATCTGCCTCACTTTCATGTCCATCAGACCCCCTCAGCGATATCATGAGTTTGGTTCAACCAAACTCTTAGGGAAAAAGATGCACACACGAACACATACTGAAACCTATTGACTGGCCAGTTGTTGAAAGGCTTGCCTCCTTCCTTTTCTCACAGAGGAGGTATTCAGCCCCCCCCCACGTACCCCCCCCCCCCCCCCCGCCTCTGTCTGGTCTGTCCTAGCTGGCTAAGATTGTCTCGTTGTGACTCAGTTCAGTCTGTTCATCTCTGTTTGAATGGCCAGGTATTGTTTCACTAGCCAGGATCCTCTTACCATGGACAACAAAGAGAGGCACACACACACACACACACACACACACACACACACACACACACACACACACACACACAGAGGAACAGGCAGAGTACTTGGGTCGACAGCCCGTGAGCAGCAGTCACATCTTCCTAGGCGTCTGAAAGCTGCAAGGGACTCAAGTTCTGTACAGACTTTCAAAGAAGCAGATCCAGCATCTTCCTTCATGGTGGCTGGAATTTCCTGCGTTTTAATGACAGAATCATTTTGTACTTGTATACTTATGTCAATTTGCTGGTGGAGCTCAGCAGTTTTCTCCTCCTGCTGTTTGGAGTCCATCTCTTCAGGTAGGACAGAGCATAAGATGAATGAATGAGTACTGAGTTATCTCTTCTTTTGCTTCTACCTAAGTGATGCACATTTTTCCATACCATCATGTTTTTCAGCAAAATTCTTACATGAACTGCCTCACAGACACATTGAATTTACTTAGATGTATTTTCTTGGATTTTAAATTATAACCATCATTGGACCGTGTACTTTTCCAAAAAATCCATATTGTTCAGTTATTATCCCATAGTTGTTTTGTATTTCTATTAAATGTTGAATGAACAGTTTGGTTCAGCTCCTATTGCATACCAAGGTATGTATTGTCTACTTTTCTCCTCCCAAGATTTATTCCATGTTTTCTATGTTTGCGAGGAGTATCTTCTCTTGAAATCAGTCACAATATGCTGCTGTTATAGGCCTAAAACATGATATAAAACATATAATGACATTTAAATGTAATTTGACAGACAAAGTTGAAAACAATATGCTCCAATTCCTGGAGCATAACTAAGACCAGCACATTTATCGAGGACTGAAAGAGCCAAGGTAATGACACTAAAAAACATCTTCTAGCAAAAAACTGCAATATCCAAGAGTCACTATTAAATCAAGGACAGTGTAAATACAAACAGTGGGAGGAACCTAATGAGAACACATGTTTATATTCTTCATTCAGGAGGAAGTACAATAGATAGGAAAAGAATAAGGGAGGAAAAAGTGTTTCTCCATCACTACCCCTCATAAAGTTGCACTGAGACCTTGAACTTGGAGCTACAAGCGTATTGGATATGGGTCTTTGTCTGCTGCTAACCTCCTGTGTTGTATTTTTTTTTTTAACCTTCAATGACTTTTGGATATAATAAAACAATGTATGTTAAGAAGCACAACATAGCTCAGTAGATGGGATGATGCAATTTGCTTTCATTTTTGTTAAAGATGTTCCCTTGTGTCAAGACTTCAACATTGTGCATGAGGATCCTCGGTTGTTAAATAGTGTTTGTTTATATGCAGAAGGGAGTCAGTGGGTCCTCTCTGCGTCCTCATGGTGGCCTTGATATGCTCTGTGTCTCTTTTCTCCTTTCATCACCGCTGCCCTCGGAGGCTCCTCCTCACCCTCCTCAACTCTTCTATCTGTTTCAATTAGCGGGAGTGCAGGGTGGAGCACTGAGGTCTATCACACAAGCACAGAGCTGCAGGTGCACCTACATTATAGAACACAGCTGACAAACAAGCGTCCCTCTGTACCTGATAGGGGTTACTTTGTCTCAGGTGAAACTATGAGGCTATCTTTGCTATGTATAGTACTGAGCTGCATCATTGGCCATCAAAGTCGAGATAGAGTCACAAGCATTATCCACCCACCCTCCTACTTATCTCGTCCAACCCTCACCTAACTCCCTCATACACAGATTGGACTTCCCACCTGCATCAGTGTGTCTGCTGTGCATGTATACGTGAGTGTGTCAGCGCACCTATTCACCTTGGACGAGCAGTGAATGTGAGTCCCTGAGTTTTATCCCGGTGTTCTAGTACCATCGAGTGCGCTGATAAAAGCTGCTGGGAAAATTTACTCCAACTTTACAAACTATGGTATTGGTGAGTGTGACAAGTTTGTCTTGCTTTACAGCACGTGGACCTGCTTGTGCATGCACTGTATAATTAGTCAACACACAGGTGTAATTCATCCATAAAAAAAACATTTAACTGGCTGAGTTTGTATCTAGTGGAGTAGTGAGGACATCTGGTATGTAGGCCTTTTTCTGTCATACTTTCTACAAATGAAATGTTTTGTTTAAAAGTAGGGAGGGTGCTAGTGAATATGCTAAACCCCAGCATTGTGAATTGTTGGCTGTATTTGAATCGCTGAATTCCCGGTGGATGTGTAGGATCTGTTATGGTGCTTAAATGTCTTTTACAACAGCTGGGTGTGCCTACAATTGTAATGTATAGATTCCCTTGTTTGAAATGTTGGTTGCCTAAACCTCGGGCGACTGTGGCTCAGCAGAGCATGGTCGACCTCCAAACAGAGGCTCGAGCCACGGCTACGCTAGTCCATCTCAAAGTTTCCTTGGGAAAGACGGTTTACTCCAAATGGCTCCTGTATGTTACTTAGTCCTGATGGGCAGGTGGCACCTTGCAATGGTAGCTCCTTCCATTAGTTTTTCCCATTTTTTTTTACATAGCTCTCAAATACATCTCGATCAGGTCAGAAACAGCAGCTGTTTAAATAAGTTGTCAATTTTCCCAAATTCATCTTCACCATTATCCTCTGAACTCTCTCCCCTTCTTGCTTGCACGGGGCAGGCAGTCCTTCAGTTGAGTTTCTGACTCGAGGGTACAATCATGTCATGGCTCCAGTTTTTGAGGGTTTTTTTTAGCTGTCAAGCTTCAAGAGCTCAAATATATTTTAACATATACATTTTTACCAAGTCTTTTGAACAGTTGAAAGTTGAATTGGCCACTTACTTTCAGATATTTCGGGCCGAATTTGAATTGATCGGTTTTATAATTAAACAGTTCAAGTCCAGATGTCTGCCAGTCTGCGAGCCCAGTCCCGCACAGAAGCGGGAGACTGAGTCATTTCAGCACTGAATCCATCTTTCGGTTCTCAGCAAAAGGCTCACAGGCGGCCGGTAATGTAGTCATGAAGGTGATCAAAAGCCCTTAGATCTGTACATCTGTGTGCCCTGTAAATATTGATAGTGTTAAAGCCTTCTACAAAGGGCTCTCTTTGACCCACATGGTCCACCACTGAAATAAAACAGATGACCTCTACGTTTGTGATTGGTCTAATAAACGTCCGTCAGGTCAACCAATAGCACAACGGCCGCAAGGGATGAGTGATAGAGGATGTGATACCAGCAGAACAGAGGCAGATGCTCTTTTGACTCCCTGTCAGACAGGGAGAGATGCTAATGACATTCTCCCTCCAGCACTGAGGAGATATATAGAGAGAGAAACACTAATGACTCTCTCTCTCTGGTCACTAGCAGGTCTGCAGACAGATTGTTAAATCTCACAGCAGACCAACATGCTGTTAGTCAGAATGTTTGGAGGCAACTACATACAGAAAATGTCTGGCATTTACAAAACGTATGTGCAATTAACAATGGCTATGATGACAATTTTATTTTGTTTACAGTGACATCCTCGGTGCAAGTGTTTCCGCTTATTCACTTGTCAACCCAGTGGCAAGTTTCTGTGTGCGTCGCACCAGAGCATGGTTTCATCTGTGGTAAACAACTTTATTATAATCTATAGCACTAAAAATGTGGTTTGACATTTTGGGAAACATACTTTTACTTGTCGAGTTAGATGAGATAGAGAGGGAGTGACCCGTCCTACTCTGCCTCTGATTGGGTGGTACTCATTCCTGCTTTGCCTTTATTGGTTGGCTTGGTGAGGTTCTGGCATGTAGAGTGAGATAGGTTAAGGTTAGAGGGAGAAAATCAGGGTAAACCGATCAGATGTAGGTCATGCCATCGCCATATATAAATAAGAAACATTAACTGTAAGTTCATTCTTTAGCATACAGACACAATAATAATGATAATAGTATCAATACTCTCGAATAACTCTTGGCAAGAAAGCCCAAAAAATATCACATTGTCCTCCTTTAAAGTGAAATAAATGAGGAAGGGCAAACCACAGCTGTTCTGTCTTCTTTAGTTCTACCAAAGAGGACGTCTTTCCACTTGCTAACTCCCAAACTAATATCTGTCATCGTTACTGTAATTGTGAAAGGCAGAGCAATTGGCTATGTTACAGTCTCTTCCTCTGAGAATCCTTTCTTGATTAAGGAAATTATAAAAAGAGTCCAATGTGGGGTACAGATACAAAATATACATGTGCAGGCATATACGCATATACAAATTTACACACATGCATGCGCGCATACACACCACACACCTACAAACACACACTACTTGCTACTACTAGAGCTTCAGTCATTACAGTTTACAGTGTGAACAGAGAAATTACTCACAAAGCTCCTGCCCCTTTTTTAAGCTGTTATTCCAGGTGTATAAAAATCCATCTGACTTGTGTTTTATCTGTATCTTTGTGAAATTGTGGGGTTCACGCAATATTGGTATTCCCAGTTGCAAAGCAGTTACAAATACAATTTAAAAAAAAAGAAAGCTAACAATGACAAAATAAAATCCATTGGATGGCTAAAAAATATTACAAATCTCCTTATCTCTCGAAAAGATTTCAGCATCATACAAAATACAGGCTTTATCTAATATCGTCCCAGGTTTCACCATCTATTTGTTTCTGCTGAAAAATAAGCATTTCGACTTCACAAAGAAATATTTCTCTCTTTGTCTGGGATGGTGTTTTTGTCTCTAGACATGGAGCTTCAGGTGAATACTGAAGGTCTGCCTCTCTGTCAGAGATGCCTACAAGGGGAGCCACCGTAAAGCATGATTGACTGTTTGTCCCGAACCCCTATCAAGAATAAGACGAGCTCTTTGGGGCGAGATTCAGACTCATCTGTCACGTTCAGATCCCCTCTTGACCTTTCATATGCATCAGTCCCTTCCCTGCTGTTACGGTTTAAAAACGTGCGATGGGGAACTGCAAAAACACCCAGACAGAAGTCAATGAACTTATGGGCAGTCACAGTGGGAAGATAAACACTGTGTGTGTGTGTGTGTGTGTGTGTGTGTGTGTGTGTGTGTGTGTGTGTGTGTGTGTGTGTGTGTGTGTGTGTCTGTGTCTGTGTCTGTGTGTAAGTGTGCGTTTGAGAGTGTTTCCCAAGGACACGAGCCTATTTTTTGTTTTAGAATTGTTTAGAAAAAAGTAGACAATGAAACTTTGTCCATCTGGATATTTCCACTTCAGATATTTCCACTTAATGATTTGTAAAGACTCAGTTGACATTTAGCCTCTTCTTTCAACGGATAGTATCTGAATAATTTTCCTCTCAACAGGCGTGATAAGATCTTGTCTTGAACGTGACACCACACAGAAGCTCACAGGGTTTAGAGTTTAGGGCTTTGATTTAGTCATTTAAATAATTTATCATGAAGATTAAAGGGGGATTATTAAAACAGCAGCACATCATGCAACCATGTCTGCTACAAAATGATGTTCCCGTACAACTAACCTGCACTCTCAATTAGGGTTCGCAGTTTTAATCAATTTTAAACACATGGTTGACGCTGTCAATCAAATTATTATTTTTTTATTGTCTCAAATGACTACAAAATTGAAACAAAACCACAACAAAACTACTTGGTTATGTTTATGCGTAAAAAGTACATTTTTCACACAGGAAACAAACAAACTTCCTCCTGGATGAAAGCCATGAGTTTTCACATGGGACATATTGTGATACGTCAAACGCAAACGCAATCCAAAGAGGAAACATAATTCAACGTGAGTTTTGTTGTATGACAACGGTGTTTTAGAATACAGGGCTGCATTAGGAAACGGTCTTTTGCAACATTCACCAATATCATGATCAGCAGAGAAAAAAGATATTTAGAGCCTTCATCCTTCACCAAGTAGAAACATAACAACATCAAACTACGTTAAATATAACGTTCAGTGTTCAATTTCAAAAAGTATGAAACATAAACAGGCTTAAAAATATTAAAAGTATATGCACAACATGTGTGTGTTTTCTTTGCTGTCTACCATTCCTCACAAGAAGCTGGGGAAGATAGCTGATAACAAATATTTTAAATTCACTTGTCAATTAAATTTACCCAAATTGAGAACAATTCTTCATAATACAGTGTAAAAATTGAGGTAAGACCAGAGGAAATTCATGTTTTCTTTCATCTTTCACTATATCACAATTTGCAGAATTCCCAGTGTATAGATGCCACTGTTTTCTATCATAGGCAATGCATAATTATGAAATGGCATGAACGGCTATACACACTTATTCCTCCCTGAAATATTCATCTTGACATCATTGGTTTATGTGTTAGTTTTGCAGGTTCATGTGAGCAGAGTCCTGGGAGCAGGAGCGGTTAATTCACGAAGGCCATGTCAGAGCCTTTCAGCTGAGTTCTGAGGTGTTTAGTGTCTCTGCTCTCCAGTTCACCCATCCTGCTGATCTAATCGTCACTGTAATGGCAGGGCTGACTTTGCCGCCGGCTTCACTGTCTCTCTCACTTTCAACGCCATTTTGTCTCGCCGTCTCTTTCTCTTACTTTATGTGTCTGCCCTCTATCCCTCCATCTTCAATACTTGATTCAACATCTATTTTCCTTTCACGTTTCTGTTTCCCTCTCTGACTCCTTCTCTTTTTCTTGTATTTACATTTTTATCTTAATGAAACTCTCACTGGTCACCATGGACACATTATGTATATGTTAGTTGTAATAGTAGTGTTACCTTTGAAATAGCAGAGTCGCACATTTTATATTTCACACAAATGCCGGGAGATGAGAAGTTTGATTACGTCTAATAATCGTGCATGTAGGTCAATAAAACAGGAGATTTAATAAAGCCATTGATTAGTTTTGTAATGTAATTGCATTGTAACCACTCCAGCATTACATGTCACATGAAGCAATGTGACATGTAACACCTGTTATTGGGTAACTCAAGGCGGTTGTCATGGCAAACACTCAAACTGTAATTGAATGCATTGTTCTCAATCAGAGCACCCTGCCTTGCACGGCTCATATGTTGTTGTACGTGGAGCAGATACATGTGCATGAGTGACATGAGCTGTTGTATAAAACCAAAGGAACACGTTACCTCCCTTAATAAAACAAGGGTTGTGCCTTGAAACACGTAGTTCTAAATGTTAAAGCCTTCTGAGGCAAATTGTGATTTCGGGCTATAAATAAAAATGACTGTACTTGACTTTCAGGCACTGGAGCCCTCTAAATGTCAGTAATTTCAAAGATCTCTCTGAGCCGCACGGAGCCAATAAAGACCGAGCCACCGACCTCTTCTGGAAGGGAACAACCTTTATAGATTGCGGCCATACCCTAAACTGGTGTCTGTGAGTCAAACAGCAGCAAAGCAACACTGGGCTCAGTGGATTGTCTGTGCGGCAGATTTCTAAGGTTGCATCATATGTGAGTTCCAGTCACATGTTTGCTTTATGTGTCTGAAACCCCCTTAAGGTCCATAGTTATCACTGAGACAACGATGGCATGCTGTGAGGTGTAGGCTTCTTCAATTCAGAACTATGGGTTGGATTAGTTGCAAGACATCTTCAAATCTGCAGCTCCAATTTAGTGGATAATTTAATTTTGACATGATGTTGTACCATCTGGATGAATGAGATTAATACCTGTGACCGGATGTGCTTTATTGGTTCATTATTATCACTTACAGACCTGTGGGTGGGAGAGAGTTTTGTGATTGCATATTACAGTGATGATGATTATTACTCTGCTGAAGCCGCCAGTTTTGACTTATTAACCTACTGCTTTGTGGTCTACAGAGACTGAGAGGCTGCTTATGTCACAGGGTTGTATTATAGGAGTGTGTTTTACTACAGGGCTTTACACTAAGCACTTAACCTCTAACTAAGGAAGCAATATCAAGCCACTCTGGTTTTCGATGGTTGACTTTTTCATCCATCCATTGTGCTCTTATTAGCAGCCCCCAGCACTCAGCAGTGGTTAACTCAATTAAGTAGCTCCATTATAATCAGTGAGAGCTGGAATGGCAGCCTGAGCTATCATGAAGCTCATGAAGGACTCAGCTATAATCTGCTGTTTACATGCAAAGAGAACAGGCCTCTCTATGGGGTTGGGCTCAAAGGTGGGAAAAAAAGCACAGTTGGACATTGATTGAGGAGCTGCAATTTACATGCTGCAGAGATGTGGAACAAGGTCCCTCTGCTTCTGCGCCGGGGGATGTTGCCCTCAGACATATAGGATAGAGTGTGTTTGTCTGCTAGGCTCCAACATAAACATTAGTAAACGAGCAGAATCAGAACTGTTGGAGGAAGAGGAAATACAGCCAGGTAACCGGGAGCAGACAGAAGAACAGACAGGGGTCATTCACAAATGTGCACATAAACACACATTGAGTGGCGTAAATGCAATTACAAAGAACCACAGGGGAGCATATGAAACAATATGCTTGTTAAACTTTCATTATCGGCAATATCAACATTGCTTAGCCATTACGAATGGGGGAATATTACTATAACAATGCCAATTTGATGATTGCAGTCCCTTTCTGAAACATTAAATTCCTGAATTATTGCATTTTGTTTTCATATAAATTGGCCTAACCTAATTAACAGTGATGAAACTGAGTTCTGAGGGTTTGTCTTTGAAGTCTAGCCCTCTGCATACAGTGAGAAAAATGTGTCTCATGTGTGGAGGAGCAGTTCCTTCTCTGCGCTCTGTGCCTCGGTAGCGCGCTCACTCTGATCACGATTCAGCTGTTGGCCAAAAACAAAGAAAACAGAAAAACTCATTACTGCTTTTCTGGCCTATCAGTGTCTTTCTTTTTTTTTTCAACGGGAAGTCTGCAAAACATTCCAGAAATAAATACCACCTGTGTGTGTCTGCTTATGTGTTGTGCTTGTGTGTATAAATTAGTGATGCTTAGTGCTGTCTCATAGGAAACCTTAATAAGACCTCATAAATCTGACGCAGTTACAGATCTTTAGCCTTGCCTTAATATGGATTAGCCTTATTTTATTTCATTGTCTGTTTTCAACCAATTTGATACAAGCATGGACATATATATATATATATATATATATATATATATATATATATATATATATATATATATATATATATATATATATATATATACACACACACACACACACACACACACACACACACACACACACACACACACACACACACACCGAAAGCCATATTTAAGCTTAGCTAACACATCTCTTAGATGTATTTCTCTTTATCAGATCTGGGCCCAAGTTGTGCCCTCATTGTCTGTCTTTGCTTTGCCAGAAGTGGCCACTGCACAGATAGCCAGGCAGAGGGCCAGACAATCCCTTTAGAGGGAGCAGATTTCTGCCTTCTCTTCTCCTAACTCTCAGTGGCTCAACACCACCAAACTATCAGCCAATAGCTCTATGAGGCCAGAGCGGAAGGCTGATAGGAGGAGTAATTAGTGCTCGGCAACACTTTGGTGGAATTATTTGTGTGTGTGTGAAGGGAGAGGTGGGGAGGGGGGGGGGGGGGGGGGAGAAAAAAAGAGGAAGTGAGAAAGAGAAGAGAGGCCGAGGGAAGAACAGAGAAAGAGAGAAAGGGCTCATCCTTCTGGAGTCACAGTGCCCCCTCTACAATGGAAAATTAAGAAAAGGAAATTCATGTAACGGTTGTTTTCCAGACCTCATTAGCAAAATGGCTTCTAATGGAGTAAAGGTTACAAATCAAAATAGGGCCCAGGGTCTGTAAGGGTATGGCAACACATGTGATCATGATGGCTGCTGTAAGGGTTCGGTCTTTGAAAGTGAATGAATATGAAAAGAATCCTCTTGTATGTGTAAGTGTGTAAGTCTGTAAGTGTGTACGTGTGTACGTCTTCCTATTGACCTCAGTATGTCGTTTGCCTTTTAGAGCAGATGCTCCGGGAAACTTTTGCTGTGTGCATAGGTCAGTGCTTGCTGTGTCTTTTATTAAGTGCGTCCTTCAGTCTGTTTCTGTCCTCTGAGTGTCCTGTGGAGCAGTTGTTGCTAAGTGACAGCTCTGGACAGTAAGGTTAGAGCATAACCTCCACTGGAAACTTACTGCTGATAAATACATTGTTAAATCCTATACTCGGATGCATTATACTTTGTAATGTGAGAATTACAAAGATCTTTGGAGGTTTTAATCCCATGAAAATGTAAATCTCTAAAATAAAAATTACAACATAAAAAAACAACCTCACGACTTCAGTCTGTTCAATCTGTGTCTGCGAAGGTCATTATAGATTCATTTATTTTCTTTTAGTTCTTTCACATGACAATGTTCCTCTGTCTACGGTTAGGAATACTTTTAATTATACTAGTTTCAAGCAAGGTTATGAATGCAATTCTTGCACAATACATCAAGTTCTCCCTTGCTAAATGAGAAAGTTAGAAAATGTATGGCCTTGACTTAGTCCAAAGGCTTTTCCCCCCTTGTGAATGTTTTTGTTATTTGCAAATGTGTTCCTCAAAAAAGCAGAAAATAGAGCGCTGGTTTTTCCAACACTAATTTCAGAGTATATCAGCGACAAAACTGATAGAAAATGGGAAGAAAAGACAGAAACACAGCAGAAGAGAACCAAAAAGAGAAGAATTTCAACTGCATTGTGTTAGCTCCAGCTAGTTTTCCTACCTCAATCTAGTAATGCTGAAACAATGTATCTGTATTTCAGATTAAAAACAGCAGCTGCAAATATATACAGTGCATACTGTTGAAGCCAAAGTGACAAACACACTGACTGTGCAGCCACACACAATCAAAAGGAGACCGGTTCCAATAAACTGAATTGAGTAAATATAAATCATTGCACTTTGTCAGTGGCTGTAAGGTCGCTCGGTTTCAAGGGAGGCATGGCGCCAGGAGTTTGATTTCCCTGTTGGAGTCCTGCAAGAATCCTTCACCCTGAAAAACCAGTGAAGAGAAACACCTCAATAATGAAACTTTGACTGAAGCTCTAATCCCCAAACATCTGACACAATTACACCTATTAACACAGGTAATTAAACTCCAAAAGCACACACACACACACACACACACACACACTCACTCGCTCACAAATGAGATGTGAGAAATAAATGTTCAGACAGCCTTGTATCCGTTTGTTTTATGATGTGTATGTAAAATCACACTTTTCTCTTGATAGAGTTTATTACTAGTTATTTGTCATGAGATAAAAGTGGAGCTTTTTTTGTTTTATTACTTTATAACGTGCAAATGCAACAGAAATTGCCCTCAAGGGGATTTCTGAAATTGTATTTTGGCTTGGAGACCATATATTTATTAGAAAAAAATCTGTCACAACTAAGCAGTGCATTCAAACAAACAGCCCATTCACTTTGAAGGTGGAGGGTTGAGGACGATGAGCGCTGAGCGCTGTCTGAGCTCTGATGTCAGCAGCGGTTCAAGGTGGATCGCTGATACACTTCTTGACAACCTGGCGATTCACAGAGCGGCGAGACCAGGATGGGAAGACAGACTGATGGACAGGAGAAGGAAAGGAGGAAATGGAGAAAAGAGGAACGTCAAATCTGGAGCATTGGAACTGATTTTGGCAGGAAACCTAAGTTACCATAGCGACCTGGTGAAAGCTCTGCAGCAAGTACGAGAACGAGAGAAAGAAAGAGAGAGAGAAAGAGAGAGAGAGGTAAGAGAGAGAGAGAGAGAGAGAGAGAGAGAGAGAGAGAGAGAGAGAGAGAGAGAGAGAGAGAGAAAGAGAGAAAGAGAGAGAGAGAAAGAGAGAAAGAGAGAAAGAGAGAGAGAGAGAGAGAGAGAGAGAGAGAGAGAGAGAAAGAGAGAAAGAGAGAGCAAGAGAGCAGACCTTGAGGTATTGTGTCTCTCACTGTCTTGGTTTTTCAGAGAAATATTTTTTACATGGATGTTTAATGAGAAGTGCACAACTCTATACTGAATACTTTTTGTTGATATAATCCATGTAATATTTAACTTGATCAAGGGAACGCAGGCTTCTGCAACTACTTTGTCTTTGTTTCTTATATTGAAGCCCAGTGAGGTTCATCAAAGTCACGTGAGGCCCCTCAGTCTGACAATCCCTGGTTAAAAGGACGTGAAGCAGAACCACACATCCATTTACACCAGTACAGATTTTGTAATGTGGATGGTAACTTGCAGACTTTGATATGCTGGACTGCTGGGGCCGCTGACTTTGTTAAGATTATTCACAAGTGTAACGGCCACTGACGCACCGTGGGTATGTGGATTATGCAGCCAAAAGAAGGAATTGTCCTTGCAGGACAAAGGAACTCCTCACGCTCCCGATGGGCTTCTCAGCGCCACGATGCTCCTAAATTGCTATGAATGGGTTAAATGCAGAGACCAAATTTAGTTTAGTTTTACGCTGCCTCTCCTGTGCTGGTAAAAAAAAAAACACAAGCCTACACAGGTGCATGCTGGTCTCGTACCTGCCCTTCTTGATACAACCACAGATGCCCACAGCGTTACCCAATTAATAAACAAATATAAAACCAAAAGTAAACCTAGACAACAACTATAAATACTCTACTAAACTAAATTCAAAAATACCAAAAAGAAAAAAACTATCCTAGATAAGCAAACAACTTAGATAATATACTTACTTAGATTAATAATTAAACAATACTGCATGTGAGTAAAATAACTAAATACTAATATCCAATAAATAGCTCCTACAATGAGCATTAAGATTCAGATAGGGTTGTATCGACAATCAACAGCATAAATGAACACACACAGGCTCACACACATTTTTTTAAACAGCACCAATGCATGAATGCTCATGGCAATACATCCACATGACAGCTATAAGAGCACATAGCACTTTACAGCCATGTCAGCCCACCAGCACAAACACAGACACACAGATGCTCAGGGGAGGAGTCAGAGCCATATCTGTCTATGTAACAGGACCTGCTGGGATTTGTCAGCGCTTGATATCCATCTCAACAAAAGATGGACACTTGGCAGAACAAGATTACCAAAGCTGCTACAGTTACCTCTTAATCCTGGAATCTTTCCCATACTATTCATCTGTCTTTGTCTTTACTGTGTACAATGGAGAGAGTGGCAGACTGCACGGTATGGTGCACCGTGGAGGTGCTGCTTCACCTTCATCGTTTTTATCTTTAAACTTCTAACAAGGTTTCTTTTTACTTTATGTATGATTGCTATGCAACAAAGGTTAGTGGTCTGCATCTTAACCACTAAGCCACTTAGACACACTTTAAGAATTTATATAACCAACGTATCCTGGATTGGACATCATTATTATTATTTTTCAGTTTATTTTTCTATCGTCATTATATTCTGGTCTTTTTTTTTAAGGTTCTGCTGCGGGAATTAAGTCATTTTTCAGCAAAATAGCAAGACCAATATGATAACATATAGGTACTGACGAAGTCAATATGTCGAATTGATCCTTATTAATTATTTCGTAATCCAGTGTCAATCTATTCTATTGGATTATTACAAATGATGCCTTAACATGTTAACAGTAATACATTGATCAAAGTGGAGCTATTTGGAATCCTGTTGGTTAGTTTTTAATTTTAATATTAGTTTGAATAAAATAATCCTACTGTATTTTTTGTATACAATTTTTACACTACAATTAGTGGAGTAAATGTATTTACTATGTACTAAGAATGTTACAGTATTTAAACAAATGAATTACTACCACAGCCAACTACCTGCAGTTTGACCTTCCCTTAGCGCCTCAAGGAGATTTTACTCAGAAGAGCCTTTGAGAACCCGATTCGTCGACAGCGTGTTTCAGAGGCATCGCTGCATAAATGGTTCTCATCGATCCCCTCTCTCACACGCTGGTTGTTCAAACTCATTCCTGGCCGATCTCTCTTTCTCTCTCGCTCAATCCTCTACAAATATCAAACAAAGACATTCCTTGCTCAGTTATCACCCAGGATTGTGTGTGTTTTTGTGTGTCTCTGTGTTTGCATATGTGTACTTGTCTTGGTCGACATTGCTGAAGGGCTGCTTTGTTTGTATGTTCCTGAAACGCTTAGAAAATGCCACTCAAGATAGTACAATGTGACTCGCTACGTCACATTTTTCTGCCTTTTTACCCAAGCAGGGGTGGATGGGTAATAAATCATTCCATGTTCAATCACTGCATGTTTTGTCCTATTTGGAGAGATTGCCCACTGTGTGTGTGTGTGTGTGTGTGTGTGTGTGTGTGTGTGTGTATGTCAGTGTTTGTCAGTTTGTGTACCAGTGCCATGTGTGAAAGAGATTAAACATCTCCCACAAAAATCTCATTTAGCTCCACTGCTCTCTTCCTGTTTGTCACCATCCCAACAACTCAAACACTGCTATTAGATGTCCCGGTGTATGTCTGTGTGTGTGTGTGTGTGTGTGTGTGTGTGTGTGTGTGTGTGTTGAGAGCTTGTTTATTTCTGCTACAAGTGATCAGCTTAGTTCCACAAGGCGATCACAACAAAAATCGATTTCATGTGCTGCTGATAGTTGTATGGTATCTATTGCACCTGTGTGTGCGTGTGTGTGTGCGCGTGTGTATGTGTGTGTGTGAGAGTACATTGTCTGGCAAAAGCTTTCTTCTGTGTCGCTCTGAGAAATGCGGTGTGGTCGCCATGGTTACGGGCAGGCACGCCTCTCTTGCTTACGTTCAGTGGAGGGAGATTTCCCCGCGTGGGTGACTGTAGGTTCCTTTGATACACTGACCTGTGACAAATGTAACAGCGCTGTGTTTACAATTCTGCTCCTTTCATCGTCCGGGGCTGATGCCATCATGGAGTCTTGTCCAGCCAAGCATTGGTTTAGTCACTGCTGTCAACTGTCCAGTCGAGGGAAGATACCAAAAATATTCATTATTTAAAAGACTTAATGGAAAAATGTAATTAATCCCGAAAAATGCCAGAGACACTTTAAATCTTTCCTAATGTTTGGTAAAAAATGTTGCAAGATGCAAGGAAATAAACTGCAATCAATAATTAAATGAATCATCCAGTTGTTGTCCCTGATTCACAAAACACACACACACACACACACACATACACACACATACACACACACTCACACACACACACACACGCAAACAGCAGGACAAAGAAAACAGGAGGAGGTGTCAGATGATAATTGGCATTTTCTCTTTCATAAGCAAGTGTTTGTTTTTATGTCAATTAACAAAACAAGGGTTCAGCTTAATGAGGCTAATGAGGAAGCACCTCATTTGGCTCTGCTAGTTAAGAATTTGTCGGCGAAGCAAAACAAACACACTTACACACATTTTACACTTGAATTCAAGAACTAAAACTCATAAAAATCACAACTATTGGAATCGAAAATTGACAATCAACCTGTTTGTAATATAATTCAGTTAACTCTTCTTTTCAGCCAAATGCAATATATTTAATAAGCATTACGCTCCACCCAGTTAAAACTATCAACTTTCATTTTTAATTAATGAATCAGGCAGAGTCATCGTGACTAATATTGACTGTAATCAGAGTCGCTTTCATGGCTGATGATGAGTACTCTCCGTTTCCATTATCATCATCATGGGTATGGTTGTCTGTGCAATCTACCCCATAGTGATGCGTTCAAGTTTGATGACGCTGATAAGGCTAATCAGCAATTAGTACTATGGAGAGAGAGGGAGCGAGAGTGTCCATGTCTGTATGTGTAACTGTATTCGAATGTGTTGTTAAGTATGTGTTAGCAGCCTGGTGTTGGCTCCGGTGACAGCCGTGTCCGAGTTAGTTCATTGCAGTTCTTCCAGTGGTGCTGGGAATGTTGTGCAACACTGAACACTGTTAAAGTAAATGCTCCATTCAAGAGCAGTAAGCGCCTTCAAAATGAGTTGAACTCGTAACCTAATGCATAATTATCTCCATCGGCCCTGATGCAAATCCAAATTCCACTCAGGTATGAGACTCAGAGGGCTTTGTGCTTTGGGAAATCTCTCTTCATTTCCATTTTGCCCTTTTAACCAACGATTTGCTTCTTATGTGTATGTGTAAAGAATGTATGGGCCGTTCATCTGGAGAAACAAAAAGATAATTAACACTTGAGATTTAAGTTGATGTGAATTTTAAGTTTTACTTTATGGTCCATCAACTTTTCTCATAGTTGCCATTTGTTTGAAACAAAGTGACATGAAGTGTATTTGACTTCAGTGAAGCAAAATTACATTCTTCCACAAAGCGACACATGTTTGAACAATCGTTTGACTCCATTCCTAATAAGTGAAAGATTAAAAAGTGGGGAACTGACTCGGCATTTATAATACAATGCACTTTTTTTTAACGTGCTACTTTTGTGGATTTTTAATTAGGTAAAGCAGACAGAGGACCACACTTAATATTATCTGTCCATCTCATCCGTTATGCAGCTGAGGATTGTTAAATGTCTCCTCATGCCCGGTAGCTCTGTGGTATTTGCTAAAACCCACAACCCCTTAAATAGGGTGTCCTTCACTAATGACTAACCATATTCCCAGGTTGCTTCAGCTATTTGCAAAGCAAATCCTTGATGGTGGACTAGAGACTGCAGCCCAGTTAAATGTGTGATAGCAGGTGTTTCAGGTTGTAGTCATGGTGGCTTGTTTTTGTCTTTCTGTTTGATTACTGTTTCTGTGTTCCACATGGCTGAACACTGAGCCGCACAGCAGCACAGGCTATCTATCTTTTCACACACGTACACATGTACACACACACACACACACACACACACACACACACACACACACACACACACACACAGTGTAACAAAGTAGAGTCCAATTTATAAAAAAAAACACCAGCTGTTCATCAAAACAGGCTATCATAAACACTGCACTGCATCTGAGACAAGGTGGACACCCAATATAATCTATTTTACATTAATGAATTCAACCAGCTGACATGAGTATGAACTAAACGGACACCACAGATGGAACAAAATGTGGCTGTTTAAACAATGACATACACCCCAGGTCAATCAATGGTTTACCTGGCCCCTGTGCGCTCTCAGCAACAGTTTGGCGAGTGGTCACTTTGTCTAGTTCTGACCTTCCTTTATCAGGTTGTTTATTCACCCGTTTGCACAGTCCAGCCTGGCAGCAGGGATGTGGGAACAGTTGATGATGGATTAACAGAGAAAGACATTAGGATTGGTTCAAAGCCAGGAGATGAACTCCGTGATTTGGTTAGTTATGCTTCCCTCCCAAAAAAAACCTCACTTCCTCTTCTGCTCAGCCTCTTATTCTCCCACACTTGTTCCTCAAGCCCTCTGTTGTTTTCTCACATTTGATACAATATATTTATCAACCTTTTCTTAACACCCACAACCACAGATTCACACACGGCCAGAACCCTATCAGCCTGGTAATCATTGTATCTCATTATTTTGTCTTTTTATTCCTGTTTCCTTCCCATTATCTGTTAAATTTTCTCCTTCCTCACAAGCAATTAATCAATACCCCCCTGCCAGATGCAAGTCATCTATTTCTCTCCCTCTCCACTCTTCCCTTGCTGATCTGCATGCTGGTCTCTGTTTACGCTCTCTGTCTTTTTCTCTATTCATTATTTCTTTCTCCCTGTTTGTTTCTTCAGTGGCTGTGTATGGAATAGAAACTGCACAGAGAAAGGGTGTCATGTGATATTGTGCTTTCATTTTTACTTTGATCAATGTGGCGTGATAAATTGCATATGCTTGTTTTTATTGAGCCTGGCAACATCTGATCAATATCCTGTAGTATAGACTCTCATCAGCCGCATCCCTCTCAGAGCTGTGCTCACAGATCAATAACAATGATCCCACTTCATTTACATCTAGAGACCATTCACAAAACAATGTGAAGAGAGAGTATAATCCTTACAAATCCTGAGGTAAATCTGCCATAAATGTACATCTCAGCTGGAGTACACCAGTTTAAATGACATTTCATTAGCCCCTCCATTAAAACACAGACAGGAACGTGTTGTCTCTTCAATGTAATGAGAGATTTTGCAAAATTGGAAAAAAGATAAAATATTTTTTTGAAACTTGTTGCTCCTTATGTCCTGTTGTGTCACAACCTGAGGTACAGTGAGTGACACACACACACACGCACACACATTTTATGATGTGTTTTGATGCTTTGGCAATATTGTTGTTGCAACGTTGATGCCAATAAAGCTAATTGAATTGAATTGAACTGATCTGGAGAGAGGAAAACAGAGAAAGGTCCACGGAGGAGAGAAAAGGGAGAACAGTGGTAGAGTGGAGATGGACAGTGGGATTGCCCCGAGGGTTGCTCTTGCCAAGGCGGCACAAAGGAAGGTTTGTATCTATGTTTGTGTTAGTGGTCCTGTGGGTCTTAGCAGCCAGCAAAGGACTATTTGTCACATCCCACATCTATTGTTGAGGTTCTGCTGCCATTGCTAACAAACAGCCACACAGCCATCTGTCTACATGTACCACAACCCCCTGGTTAGAGGGGAGAGTCAACCTCTCCCCTCTGCTGCCTTTTAGAGCCAGAGTTCAACCGAGCACCAAAGGCATAATACGCTAATATATGACACAGTGCATTTCAATCATTTCAAAATGAGCCAGTTGAGCGGACACATCTTGTCATTATAGCGTTTAAAGGACATCATATTCTCTCACAGCCAGCCTCATTACATGCAGACTTCAGAACCAAGGAGAAGTGTAATCAAAAGCAAAATGTAGCTCATCCTTCAGCTGTGACCCTAGAATAACCCTCCATCACCATCTCTTGGTTAAGGTCAGTCGGGCTCATTGTTCTGCCCTGGTAGGCAGGAAGTAAGTGAATGGCATTGCTTTCCTTCTGGGTGTGTAGGCCAAGGTGCCTTGTTTTGTGGTGGCACTGTTGATGATATTGATATATATATTTATACTTCTCACTGCTTGTGAGTTCATTGTACGAGTTCATGGTAGCAGGATTTTGATGGTGCAGAAAGAACTAGACATTGTAAAATATATTGCCTCATCAGTAATTTCAGGTTGGATAAATCTCTGGCTAATTTAGATGATTAAAACATTTCAGATGCGTAGTTTTATTTCATTTTTTTTGTCATGTGTCTCCGACAAGCATGTGAACATAATAGATGGTTGCTGTTATCATCTGCAGTGTCCTCGTCCTTGTTTTGAAAAAAAAAGTCCTCTAAAAGGCACAGATACACAAAACTATACACAGGTGACAACTTGGACTTTCTGACTTTTGCGTCAAATTAAAATGCAAAAATACAATCTCTGACCCAGCATGTGTTTACTTGTTTTAGTTTGTTGCCCTCAGGCATACAACACGCATAGTTAAACACACACAGACACACACACACACACACAAACACACACACACACCTACACACACACACATACGTCTCACGTCCACACAAACATACATTCACAGTCGCCCATTATTTGCAATTTCAGAAATGTCAAAGTTAATTTTTCATAAAGACAGGTTGACGGTGTTTTTAAGTTGGACCTCATGAATTGTCACTAATGTTGTAAACACTTTGACCCTCTTCTATTTTCCCTCAGGCACCTTGATACAGTACAATGCATCCTTGAATATTCTCAGGGGGCTAGTACATTTGTGTTTTTCCAAGTTTGTTTATTTCATCTGACAGAAAGTTTTACGAGGAGAAAATAAAGGAGTTGAACTTTTGGGTGTACAAGACAGTTTGTTTTACTTCTTAAGGTGAAGATCATACTGTATGTATTCATCTCTTAGAGCAAACATTCAACCACTGGGAAAATATTATGTGAAAGCAATAGTAATTGCGGAGAAAAATGTCCTGACTTTATTTTTTGTCAACTCATGCTGCTACATTCTTGATTTAGGACTCAACTGTTTCCGTAGATACCCTAAAGGGAACATAGGATAAAATAGGCATGCTTTTACATCATTTCACTGAGCCATTGGGAAGCAAATTCAATTGCAATTCAATCTTTTAAACCAACAACCACTCTGTGGTCTATTGTGTAGCTTTTCCGCAGATTTTTGCCAAAATTGTAGCCATAAAGTTGAAGTAACTTCATTTTTTAAAATATTATCTCTGTTGTAAACCTTCCATACACTATGTTGAATCTGTTACATAATTAGAGGTTAACAATATGAAACAACTTTACGCCAGATTGTGTTGCCTATTATGCCAACACAATCTGTATGCAGCAGCTGAGCAGGTTGTTTTCAAAATAAAAGTCATGTTCATTGTTTACATATTAGTTTAGTGAAAATGAGCTTGGATGATTTTACTTTGATACCTGTCTGTAGCGGTCAGTTGACCAGTTGCTCGCTCAAGACGAGTGTTTTCTGTGCCAGACAACGCGCGCGACAGGCCACTTCTGCATCGCTCTCATGTAAAAGTGGTTAGTAAAGTTTGTAAATATGAACGTTATTTACCTAAAGGACCAGCTATAAATACCGTTATTACTCTTGTAAGTTAACGTGAGAACTCAATACAAGCTATCTTAACCGTAAACTAATAAGGGTTAAGTGACTATAACGTTAACCGTAATTACACCTGACGTCTAACCACGACGTTAACGGTCACTTAAAGGTGACAAAGTGGATATCGGTATTACAAGTAATTAGTAATGTAACGCGTTTTTTTGGTCTCATATGGTTACTTTACGCAACCAGCGTTAAATAACTTATTTTTAACTGCAGTGTTAAACTGATACATACAGCTAGCTTAGCAGTATTTGAGCAGCACACCTGTACAGCAGACTTTCTGCCATGATAATTGTTAGTAAAAAAAAAAAGATGGCTTCATGCCATTTGCATGTAACATTGCAATGGTCCTGGTATTTTGTGCATGCTAGCTCACGATACAGCCATTTGCCAGATTAGAGCAATAGTGAGCAGGGTTTCTTAGTTAACGTCGCACATTTTAAATGTGTCTCTGGGATAAAATGTTGAGTGAGAGAAGAGAGTCATCACAGTTTTGTGTATCAGGGGAAAAAACAAAAATACAGGCTAATACTAATGAAGACATACATTCAGCATTAGTGTACTTTTCATTATTCGCTTCAAATTTACACTTTATGAGCATGTTGAAGTTTTTATTCTTGACCAGGTGTTTCTATTCTCATGGTCTTGGATTACGATTTCCTTCGATGTTTTACATCACATTCAGCTCAAGACGCAAATATGCAAACCAACTGTAGCCATCATGAAGCCTGTTGGAGATACACTGCCCCCAAATCTCTCAAGTCACTCAAAGTTTTCCAAAAGAGCGAGTAAAATTTTTAGTTCAAATTGACAGTGGCCTTTTTGCATTTGTACAAATTTCACTCAACAACATGTTGTTGTTGACAAATATTAGCTTCATTGATTGATTTGTATTCCATTATAATGATTAGATTTATAAAGAGTGGATTCAAACTCGTCTCTGTACTATTATCTATGACACTAAAACTAAATCTGGGACTGTATCTTTAATACCAGGTTTCAGAAGTTTTAATATGATCCTGAGACAATGCCACTGAGTGCCAAACGCACTTCAGCTAAAGACACGTCATCCTAGGACTATTACAGAAAATATCCTGAAGCAGCAACTGTATATGAAATGCTATTCATCTGTTAGGTCCTGTGCCAGCTTCTGTGTTGTCTCAACCCAGATTAGTGAGAGTATTAGAACACAATGTAGGCAGGCAGTCTTCCCATCTATGTCTTATTAAATGGCTCAGTGCCATGCTTTGTGTTTTCTGAGCTCTCCACTGTGTTTGATATCTCATTTTGCATTCCCTCTGTGCACAGCCCTCGTTATCGTATTCCTATGGAGTGCACTGGCGTTTGACATACAGACACCAAAGACTCAGCAGCATTGCAGATCAACTGCCTCTCACAGATGTACTCTCTGCCTGTCTCATTGTGTCTCTTTCTCTCATGCTGTCTTGTCTCTATCATAGACCTCAAACAGGTGATGGACCTAAGGGAGCGCTGACTGTCACTTGCTTAAGCATTAATTGGATTTGAATTAGGTCACTGTGCATCTGCAGTTAGATCAGTGTGTGACTGTGTGCGGCGTTGGAGATGATAGAGAGGCGAGGCATACATCTGGGTGATAGAAGGAGAGCGTTTTGACATTTGAATTTAGTTTGTTCATTTGTATCAATAACGGATGTCATGAATGTGGGCATGTCTAGGAAACCATACTGATTTGTAAGAGAATGCTTGCGATGGCAGGATGAAGCTTCATGAAGCATTGAAGCTTTCCAGCAATTGGCTTTCAAAAGGATTATTTTCTTGATGCTTCATGTGCACACAAAACTGCTGTTGGCCAAAGAGTATAAAACAAGCCAATATGACAGATGAGTTGAACCACGTGATCTGTTATATATATGCTACTGTTTTTTGCGGCAGTAGGTTAATTGTCTAATGAGTAATGCAGCCAAAGTGTCCTTTGGTAAATTATTTGTCCTTTTCTAAAACAGAAAAATAGCAGGGGTCATTGAATGTGCTTGTGTAACTAGAAAAAAGCGATGAAATGTGTTTTGGCTCTGGGTGTCATCAATGTTCTAAAACGATACAAGCTTCAAAACATACGTCACAGAAATCTTTCTGGATTACTCACCACACCCTCTGAAGCACTGACACAGCACATACCAAATCACACAGTTGTCTTAAGGGATCAGCAGAACATACCACACACTCTGTCTTTGCAGAAAAAAAGGTAGAAACCCCAGAACAGACAGAATATATGTTAAATACAGAGACTAGACTACAATAACAACACTCGTACAATTACAATGTGGAGAATCTGAATGACAATGTCATATATCTATCTATCTATCTATCTATCTATCTATCTATCTATCTATCTATCTATATATATATATATATATGCTCCACTTACTACCTATTTTCTTGGGGCTTTCATCTCACAGGCTTTATCAGCAGATGGAGTTTGCTCAGCTGTGACGGAGATGACTCAGTTGTCATATACTTTGTTTTATTTGCAGTTATAACATTGGACTCACAGAATGTTAGTTTAACCATACAACTCAACAAAAAAATAATAAGTCATAATTTTGTCTTTGTTCAGCTTTTGTGTATCATTGAGTATTTCTTATTTCTGTTTGAGGTCCCCTCAGTCTCTTTCTATTTCAACTTCCTTCTCAGTGGTTAACCTGTTTTGTTTTTTTTGTCAAGTTTGACTTTCTTTTGTAAAGAGGTTCCTCCTCATTGGTCAATGTTTTTAGCCAAGATAAAAACAATTAGTTACTGTTTGCATGAAAATTTTAAATAGTACACTATACATTTATTTTCTGTGAAAAAAAATAGATACAATACACCAAACAAATAGAGTTGTTGTTGTGGCTTCTTTGCATACATCATCAAATTAACTGGGTTCAAGCTGTCACTTAAAACAAGCCATATCCATTTGTTTTCCTTTGGTTTCATGAGCACACTAAATTGTCTCTGAATAGGGACGGAATTAATAAATCAACAGTATTAGCTATTGAGGTGTTATTTATAGCCTGTGGCATGTATTGGGATGAGGCCAGATGGACAGCCGTGATCCTATTACCTCTGCTAATTCTCACTGTTGTGTGTCTCCCCCCAGATCCTGCGTTCCCACAGTAGACCGTACACATGGACAGGTTTGGTTCTTCTGTTCATTAATTCTGGGCAGACCTCTGAGTTCTCAGTTCATCCATTCAGAGAGCAGGACTGACCAAGGTTCATGGTACGTGTCTGTAAAAAAGGATTTACTTTCTTTCTTTCTCAATCTTTGGTGTTGTGATTAGATGCTTGCATCAGTGTACTCTGTGCTGTGTTGCCTTTTTAGAGAAATGTCCCGAAGGTATGCTCTCACAGAAATACATGCATTTTTGGATATTCATTAAATCTCCAGAATATTATATACTGTATAGGCAAACGGTTACATGAAGGCAGGAGCTTTTCTAAAAAATACAATGATAAAGTAGAATAAAGTTAAACATATTTGGTATGAAAACCATATAATTGATGCAATGATGAAGCAATATCTGAATCATAACCACAACCTAATTAATTTTAATATATAAGCCTTTAAATGAGGAGAAAACAAGTGCACAAGGAGGGCAGAAAGGTGGGAGATGGTGCTGATCAGCAACTGGTTGTTGGTCACACTCGATGACTTATGTACAGCTCATTCATGTTTCAGACACGGTGCTGGCTGGTCGACTGGACATGGCTATGCCACTTTTAAAACACCAGCTTTGATACTACTTTAAAATATTTTATTTAAAGGACAGTAAGGTAAAGTGAAGAGGAGAGCTAGAGAGTAAAGCCAGCAATGTTATTCTGCTCAAAATGTGGACTTGATTTATGTGTCTTTTTGGAAAATTGAGAGACTAAAAGGGTCTCAAGGAATGTAAAAAATATAATATATAGATTTTTTCGATCCCTAGCTTGATGTCACACATGATAGGCGCAGCTTTCTGGAAAGCTTACAACCTACGTAATCCAGCAATTGCGCCAAATTGCGTGTCAGACAAAGCCTCAGCAAGATATCAACCACATTGCATTTTTTTTCCAGCCAAAAAACGGAAATATTACTTACTTAGAGAAAAAACGGTACTTACTTGGTACGTACTGGTGCATCTGGTGCAACCAGAGGCGCCCAAAGTCCAGGAAAAAAGTTAGGGCATTTTTGCTTTCAGCAGACATAAACCTACGGTTCACGAAATCTGCACTAAATAAATTACTAAAAATATTTAATCAAACTTAATCAAAGTTGAACTCTGCAGAGATACTGTTAACATATAGTGCTATTTTATAGTTGAAAAAAAAAGCGATAATATGCATGATTAAAAAGAGGCAGACTGTGGTTTTAGAGCTAGGCCTTCAATGAGTGCCGTAAAGTCCACATCACGGACGGACTAGAGGAAAAAAGTGTCCCTGGAGTTACTGCCATAGACCGACAGACTGGATTTCATACAGTCCGCTCTGCCACACGGCTCCACCACGAGCATACGGGGCGATGGGACCGACCTGCGGAGCCGCACATGCCAAGAAAAAAAAAAAAAGTAGACAAATGTCTGGGGCTTTACTGGGGTTAAAAAAGTTAAAGATGAATGATAATGAAACATAGACATACAATTGATGTTAATCTGTTTAAATGGCTCTTTTTGAAATGGCAGTTGTCTTGATGTCTCAATGCTTTTGTATTTGAGACATTGTTATCATGTCCCCGTTAAATATGCATGATGACTTCATTTTCTTTTTTACCCAAGTCTGTTTCATGTTGCTTATCTACTTTTTGGTTGGTAATATATGAACATGAAAGTTCATATCAACAGACAGACTGTACACACAATAACTATGTAAAGACATTTCACACAACTTTTAAAGTATGCAAAGGTATTTTGAGATTGTATGAGTCAAACAGTAAGGAACTGGCTTTGTCAGCAGTTGTGTGAAAGTGAAAAAAACATGCTTAACCACAGTTATGTCATGACACATCCTATCCATTTCAGTTACTGAATTAGTTCATTATTCTTTTCAATTCAATTATGTTGGCTCTATTTCTAAAGCAGATTTTACCTGACACTCAACTGGGAACATTAATTCATATGTTTTTATATTTGAAAAACTATGGAAGTAGAATTTCTAATAAACTTAACAACTAAAGCAATTTAAACATTTTTCATCAAAATGTGTTTGAGTTCATATTTACTTTCACCATAAACAACTTTAATTGGAATTCTGCATCTTAAACAGAGAAAGGTTAAATGTTGAAACACATCAGCAATTAGCTTAATATGGCAGCTATTGGCCCAAAGCATCAAGCGGGACAGGATCTTTATCAGAATCACCATCAGCCCTCGAAGTGTTATTCCGTTTTTAACCACCACCTGACGTTTACATTCAATAATTATGCAAAGTCACTTCACTTCCTGGGTGCAGCAAGTAAGATAGCATGTACAAGGGCAGATAAGATGAGATGTAAAAGCCCTATAGTGGAGACTGAAAACGAGAGAGGCACGCTGATAAGTGTTATGTATTCTATTGGATTATTAACCAGTTAAGTCCTTAGTTTTAAGTTAATAATTAGTCATTGATTAATACCCATATATAATTAGATTTTGAATGTTTGATTCCACACTTCTCGCTCTTCTTGCCATTCATTATTTTCCTGAGTCACTTTCTTCCAAAACATGCAAATTGAATCATAATTATGCAGACATCTTAGAAAGGAGTATGGAAAGGCTGCTTCCCATCTTGCCTGGGTTGCCATTTCTCCGAGACCTTTGCTCAAAAGCCTGGCTGCTTCCCCAGACTCACGATCCCATTTTGTGTCTGGCCAGCTGGTTTCAAAGTAATGTGCTGAGTTTTGATGTTAAAGAGCCATTTCTTTTCCCATGCTGGGGTAAAATCACCATCTGTCTCAGTGTCTGCTCTGATTTGAGTGGTCTCTCTGCCAGACCGGCGTGCAGATGCAACCCCCGAGAGAACAGCGTCACACCACGTTGGCTGTACTTTTACACAGTATGCATACTGCATATGAATATGATTTATAACTTGTAAAATCTTCTCAAATAAGTGATGTGTTGACTTTTTGCCCAAGACACTGTCATACTGTAGTCCAGTGGTTCTCAACCTTTTTACCCGTGAAACATTTTTTTTCAGCCAAGTACCTCATAACCAGCACAAAGCATTATTGGTTGAAAAAGATGTATAGATGTGTAGAATATATCAAATTCAGTTCATGATTTTACAATAGTATTTTATGAAATATTTATTAAATAATATTTATTCAAGGATTTTTGATGTACCCCCATTTGAGAACCACTGCTGTAGTGTACTCAAAACCTCAATACATTTGACGCATTTTTTGCTAGTTTTTGTCACTGGCAAAAATGTGTTAAAACTTTCAGTTTCATTGTGCCTCTGCACCCACTGCAGCCATTTGTGTGTATATTTTTTGGGGCCTTTATCTTTTTAATGGTTTTCGTCAAACAACAGGACTGCTGATGTCTGTCATCGCCAGTCAATAGGTTATGTCAAAAAATGTGGAAAGATTTCTTTAATGATAAAGGTTGGCTTTAGGACCCACAGGTCTTCTCATTCATGTGTATCTGTGCTCTTGCTTCTACAAAGTGGTCACAAATAAATGGACACAACATATTTAAATTGTAATTATAAAATGCAAATATAAGGCCTTTGGCAGGTAATTGGTTCTAACAGCAGTATTGGAGAGAAGAGGATTTCTTGATTCTCATTAGCATTTTAGTAAAAGAGAGGAAAGAGCTCGGCCTGCCTTTAGACTGCCGGTTAATTGACTCAATTTCAAATGCATGCTTCTCTTTCTGTCTGTCTTTTATTTCTTCTCTCTTAATTTATCTCTCCCTTTATGTGATCCTCTGGGCTGAATTAATGAGCGAGCAGTGAAAGAATGTTTACAAGATTAACACATGCCTCAACACTTAGTCTGTGTATATGAGCATTAGTTGGGGTCTGTGCTGTCCCAACGGGCCTGTGAGGATTACACCAGTGTACAATCTGCCAGATGCATTAGTTCTCATCACAGCCCTGCACAGGGCCAGACTGATCTAAAACTATTATACCTGAATGGCTTGTACATTATACAATGGAATAGCTGGTATGACTATCAATGAATGATACAGAGGCCATACCTGGCAATTGACGGTTTGTACTGGTTTGTACAGATCAAAAATCATTAATGTTCTTCGCTCAATGGAAGGGATTATCATAGAGTTATATAGACCAGCAATTAATTAACTTCATACAAAAGCAATAAGTGCTTTTCATGTTTTCAGTTCAGTTTTTCTTCCTTGTTGAAACTACAGAACAATATGTGCTTTCACGTCGGGCTTAAGTCGGCAAATAGTCCGGCGAGGCTCCGGAAGCGCGAGGGTGGACCAAAATTAAACGCCTTCAAAGTAAAAGCCCCAAATTTTATTTATTTATTTTTTAAATGCAGTTAACGCATGATCGAATATTTTATAATTTCATTTTTGATATTTTTTGATTGTTTTTTTAATAAACTATTTTACAAATACACTACATGTATTATAATAATGTTTGCATATCAGCTTATTTTCTCATTGCACAGCTGCCTTCATCTATTCCTCTGCTTCTTCAGGCCTCTTGTTTGGATTCTTTAGACCTGTTTAATTGCATTTTTTATCCAATCACATTTCACCTGTCTTCCACTATGTAAGATTAGCCTTTCCCATGGAAGGTTATGTGGGTCTGGTGAGTGAAATGCTGATTATGTTACTGTTTTATACATTTGTAGTCATATTTATTTATAAACAAGCCACAGCGCTGTTGCTGCTGCTGCACCTGGTGGCTCTACCCACGGCCTCTCCCCGCACCAATGTGCACTGCTGTTGCTGATGCTGCAATGTTTTGTCTATGTTTTGTTTTGTTATAACTAAATGTGACTGGTTGGTTGTCGATATGGACAACATGCATTGTTGATGACCCGAAGAGGTTGGGCTGGTCAAGTCGGTCAGCCAGGATGCACCTCATCACGAGGCACTGCTTCACGGAGTGTCCGTGGGAGGCAGCGACTCCACGGAGTCCACAGGGAGTCCATGCGGACTCCGTGGGTCAGGTCTGCGGGTCGGGTGTCTGCTGCAGAGTGGATCCACACATTGTAGACTGTATGAACGCGCAGTGTGTTGAGTGGTTTCGGTCTGTGACATTAACTCCAGGGACACTTTTCCCCCCCAGTCCGCCCGTGATGTGGACTATACAGCACTGAAGGCCTAGGTCCAAAACCACGACCCACCACTGATTTTTTATTTTAGAAAAGCTGCTTGATTGATTTTTCTGTTGCTTTATTTTTCCTGTTTCTCATCACCGATCCTCCTCTCCCACTCACTCTTTCTCTCTGTCTTTGTCTCCCTCTAAGCCTTTGTAGGCTTAGAAGTGATTCCACTAAGGAACATTTTTATACAAAATCTGTCGCTTCAATCTGGGACTGTTCCCATGCATAGAGGCAAGTTAGCATTCTTTCTTTTCTAGCTTTTATGTGTCACAGTTAGGCTAATTCAGATCCAGTAGAGGCCAAATAATGTGAATACAGAGTCATATGTTGACACTTGGCGAGTTTCTGCAAGAAATAGATTTTGACTACTTTTGCATATCAGTAGTAGTTCCTGCTCATGCTGCATGCAGCTGAGCAGTTGTGGGACTGATAACAGTGAAGAGATTCTCAGAGCTCTATTCCGGTCTCCTTTGTGAATAATTATAAAGGTTTTGATCATAAAGTTAAAATACAGCAACAATAAGTTGTTTAATGTTCAGGCTGTCTGCAAATACTTGCACAAAAGATATTTACGCACACACAGCACAATGTCCCCTCAGGTTTAAGAGAGCGACAGGTAATTATCATTGGCAAAGGGTATTGACACCACCAAGGGACAGATGAGAGGATATGCTCCACTGAATTATTCCCTCTAATTACTTTCTCCCATACACTTATGTGAGCCTCAGTCGTTGTATGAAGAGGTTTAGTGTGGTTTACATGTTCATGTTTTTATGAGTGTAGATTGGGAATTTGTGCATACTGGGATATATGCCTGTATCTTGTCTCCCAGTGCAAAAGGGAAAGTATTGTACCTGTCTGCTGTTGCATCTTTTGAGGGTGCTGTTCCTCTAGGAAAGCCTCTTTTGAACTATGAAATGACTCCAACACTGTACATTTCTCAAACATTTTTGTGACTATTATTTGTTTGGTTAAATGTCTATTTATTTTTAGCTTTAGGTCCAACTCTTGTATAAATCATTGCTCTTTTGTGGTATCAGTGGATGAACTTGCTACTGTATTTACGTGAAGCTCGGTTCCCAATTAATTATTTGTTTGCAGATATTACTAGATAATATTTTTAACTCTTACAGCAGGGGTTTAACGGTACGGAGAATTCATAGTATGTTCTTCGGTTTTTGGGTTCACAGTTTGGTAAATTTTTGCTACTAAAGAGAAGACAAAATAAATATATTCAACATTATGAAGCTGCAGATTAATTTTTACTTTTACAATTAATACTGGCATATTGTCAGCAAAAAAATAACTAAAATAACAAGACTCTGACCTTTTGATCATTCCTGCAGTTTACTCTCGTTTTTTTCTGATATGCACAGGTGAAAACTCCGAATGAGTGTGTTGTAATACTCAGCAATAAAGACTTTAGCTTTAGTAACTATGGCATGGTTTGAATCTGCAGTGGGAAGGCTTCAGTTTGATCCTTGTTGTTTCTACTTATGTCTGCATATTCCTTTTCTTAAAGCCCAAGGAGGATGACCCATATACTGTAACAGTAGATATGTTAATCATCCAGAGAAATGAATTAAGGATTTATACATTAATTATGTGTAAAAGGTCAATTCAAGGATGGGCAAGGCCACTCATTAGTCACTATTCATCGCAATCACTTGTGCTCTTAATCCTTTAAGATTAGCACCCTCTCTTACTTACATATTCATTTTCAAAAGAATATAAGGTAATGGAAAGTAGACAAAATGGTGTGTGATGGCAGCAGGGGGAAATAAAAAAAATGGTGGAGAGCGATATGCAGATGTATGTGTGTGGGATGGAGGTGCATTGGGTAATGATGATGGCCCATGCTCCAAAAAATGCATTGGATCAAAAATGGAAATGCAGGCACTATCCTAATATCCCATTCAGGTTTACCGAGTGGCATCGGAGGGAAAACTAGTTTTCAGCTGATCAGCCAGGACGTCTCATGTTTTAAGTCAATGTTTTAAGTCGTTGTGTCGAGAGAATGCCACATTCTTAAGGCAATAAGTAACATACTGTACTGTACTGGAGTAGGGCTGTCCGAAATAACACGTTTTGGTCAGGCAGGGGCAGGTGGACATAACCTGCAGCGGGCATGGGACTGCCGTGAACCTCTCTGAGTATGCAGCACAGACTTGTGTCGTTAAAGGAGCAATTCCTCTGTCACACAAGCACAGGCTTTCACCACTTTGATGACCAAAAATGTGAACTATTTTACGAAAAAAACAACAACATCTGAATACCAAATTTAAAAACTGAATATCCACCTAATGAACAAATAACTGAATAGTTGAATACTCACTTCCAGCTCTACATCATAATGTTAACCCTAACTCCATGTTTTTTATACCGCTGCAGCTGAATAAACCACTTTTGCAAAATCCTCTCATTCCTGCCTCTTTGTCAGCCACTGGCAGGAGTCCTGCTTAGTAATTACTCTCTTTGGTTAATCTGGCGCCACGAAGCCGAGGGCAGCCAATAAATGACAATCCATAAGTGAGTGACTGTCAGTATAGCCAATAAATGGCCATCCAACCTAATATCCATTCCACAATTTAGGCTGGTATGAAATAGTGGAAGATGTATTCAAGTATAGACATGACACAAAATCATATTAGACTAATATGTTTGTTAATGTATTTTTTATTCAGGCATGTTACCTTAAGATGCCATTCCAACCATACTGTCACTATATATAATGTTCTTCTCTTTACAATACTTTACGGATGCTTTAATCTAATGCAATTTACTGTATTAATGTGTAATTCTAATGTGTAGAGGTTTTGCTGTCATGATGTCGATGTGGAGTTTGTTTAACCATTTTGGAGCAAAGACAGTTTACAGTCATGATTTTGTAGAGCGTTCAGTAGGCACCCTTCATAGCCAGGGAGTAGCAAGCCAATTGACACTAGCAGAGCATAATCAATGAGTTGGGTGCATGGTTTGACTATGTCCTGGATGTAGGATAGACCCGAGCTATTCTCAGCACCGGGGTTTCAGTCAGTGAATTCCAAGCTGAATCTGGGATTTGTATTTTTTCCAGCCTGGTTGGAAACATATGTAATGGTTGAAAAAGCTCATCAACGGCATCATTTTTTACCTTCAAAGTCAAAGTCCGCTTTTTTGTTAATTTCTCAATATACCAAACAGCGGAATTGAAAAAACGTTTACTCTTCGACAAATAAAGTGAGTGCAGATAATAAAACCTAAAATACAGACTTAAAATGCTTCATGCTTCCAACTATTAGAAGCTAACATTATCAAGCAACCTTTGCTAGCTAGCTACAACAGTTGTTGTTACCAGAATTCGTAAATGATACACCCTTTAAATCTGTGTTATAGCTATATTTTTATAGCCCATTGTTCTGTTAACAACAACTACAAATGGGTCTAGTGAAAACCCAGCAGCACTATAGAAAAGTACAAGTCCTCTCAGTGTTATAGACAACATTTTAATTGTCAGGTTTGTTTCCTCAGTAATTCTAGCGACAGTTAATTGTCTGCCATCTCTGTGACTGTGCATTGTGTTGTAATCCCTCCCTCACATGCCCAAGCTGTCTAAATAACATGTCCTGTCCAGAGAGTCTGCCCCTTTGTGACTAAGTCACCATTGTCTTTAAGGTGCATTTGATAATACAGTTATGTTTAACCACACCTATTATTCCCAGCTTCATAAACTATCCACTGCTCTGGGCCTACTGCCAGTACTGTCAACGCAGTGGGAATAGGAAATACATCAACGTGTGTATGTGTGTGAGATCTCAGCATTTTTAGACAAAGTGGGCACGTAGGAGTCTGGAATCACTGTGTGTCCCACAGTGCTCATCTTTTTATCAATGGACTACATCTAATACATGTGTGCTGGGAAATTCATCCAAGTGTCTTTGTCAGAGATTAATAAACCTGTGACTCATCTTATGCAATAAGATACATTAAATACATCGTTTAATGGATGTGTGTTATTTTTAAGTAAATGCATAAGGGGAAATGAAGACAGTGACAGTGTTCTGGTATGGGATGCGGCAGCTTGTAAGTTAAAATATAGAGTTTTTACACTCGTTGCCCTGTGCAGTCATGTTTGATATGCTGCTTCTCTCTCTATTGTTCAGCTCCTAGTGCTGTACTGTAATTACTGCACTTGGCAGACAGTCACGACACATCGACAACAGACACATTTTGGATGTTGGGAGGGGATGAGCAAGAGAAAAGGGAGACATGGGGGAGGGGAGCAGCGTTATGAGGAAAAATTTCAGAGCTGAAAAAGTTTTAGAGCATTGATAGAGCATCACTCCACTTTGAGTTTGTGCATTTATAATTATCAGCATGAATTAACTGTTTATTGTATATATTTTACGAGAGCTTAGACGAGAGTTCGACAACATTGTCTATCATGTCGGGTGAAAATTGTGTAATTTACTGCCTATCAAGCTGGTTATCAAGAAATTTTGCTCGGTCCATAAAATCATTAACTAATCTTTTAATTATCAAGCTTCTAGAATTAGGTGTCAATCATGAATATAAAGTTATACCTAAAATAGCATCCAACATTTTCAAAGGTATTTATTTTACAGTCATAGGAAAATCTCAATCAACTTGGATCTCACACATTACTGCTCCTTTTAAAATATGTTTCCTCATCTTTTGGCTGTACTGCAATATACAATTTGTTAACTTAAAACAGAGAGAAGCAAGGAAAACATACAATCTTTTCGTATCTTTTTTTAATGGTATAATTCAGCTGGAAACATTTAATTATTACTGTTTCATGGTATCTGATGAAATACATAATAGTACAAAGCAGGCTTTTCAAATAGTTTTTACACTGGCAAGTCATTGACACACACACACACACACACACACACACACAATTAAAGAGAGCTTGAGGCCCCAGCAGTGAATAAACTCGGGACGCATTGAAGGGTTGTCCCTTTCAAATGATGTCTCGATACCATCTGTGCACCATTGTTTGGCCATCTCTGTTGATGATGTCTGAAGATCTTGAGCACATAAATGCCACATATTTTTTGCTTAACTAAGAAGAGTCACATTGAATACTATTCTCTTGTTTTCAAAGACCAGTGTACCCAGCAGTGCACAGTGTAATTCACTTCCTCTCAGTTTTTGTAATTCATTATTTTACCTCCTCTTGATGTCACTGGAATCTATTTGTATGCAAATTAATTGTGTTAAATCAGGCAACTGATGGAAGCACTAGAAATAGCAGGGTTTCAGACATGTTAGGTTATGAATGTGAAGTTGATCATATTCATCTCTCAGGTTGTGCATTTTGTGGGAAGACATTCATAACCAGTAAATCTAGAGTTAGAATTGGTGCAGGGAAATGCCACATTTTAGGCATTTGTGCATAACTGCACAGTACTTACATCAAGACCTAACATGGATCAATCAACATGAGGCTGGTGCACTTATTAGACGTTGTTTTAATGTGACATTGGTACAACGACACTGGTGTGACTATGCTGAGTTTTCAAGACAATATAGTTTCATTTCACGACATGGGCAGTATTTACTGTTTATGTATATACATATATGTATGTGTATATGTATACGTATATATATGTGTGTGTGTGTAATATACATATATGTGTATATAAGTATATATATTGTATATAAGGGGTTCGAAGGGATCCAATATATCTGTTGCAATAACCGAAAATACATTCTAGAAAGAATTCTAGACCCGAGGCCAAGACGTTTTGCAGTGAACGGCCTTATCTGGTTAGGAACAACCCTTTGGTAATGTGTAGTTGCTATGATCTACCCTTTTTCCTTCTCTTCCCATTACTCATCGTGATGGGGGTGGGTTGGAGTTGAAACACTGTTTCCTCCCAACCGTTATCTGTTTTTATATCAGTGAAGATGACAGAGAGAGACAGTGAAAAAAAGGGGCTGCTGCAAGGACTGAATAATGCATCTGACTCACTTCTCACTTTTTGAGAATTGCATAAGCAAAGACCTGTCGCTAATGAGACTGTCGTAACTTTTCTAGCTACATGGCCACACCCATACATTTTTAACTCAAAAGTACCAATCTTTTATTCATGTATCAACCTGTCTGTTTGATAGGCAATAATAAATAATCAACCAAACCTGTTATTAATTAGTTTATAGATATGTTTGTGCAGGTATGTTTAAGCAGGTATGTCTACATGCAGATGTACCGGAGATATATGTGTTTAGGTGCGTGTATATGTGTAAGACGTCTGGCTTGGCAAAATGAGATGACCTCTTTGTTTTTTAGTTTTTTATTTATTCCTGTGTATATATTTTCCTGTACTCTAGGTGGGTGTACCAGTGAGAGGGATGGGTGCGAGGGAGGGGTATGTTGTATGTTTGTATGTGTAAAAAAAAAAAAGGATAGAAAACAATGGAAGTTTCAGTTGAAATGCATTTGTGCTGTTATGTGTCTAACGACATAAAATAAAATAAAAAAGTACCAAGTGAAAGTTGGCATGCATGTGTTTAGCAGTGCTATTCTGATCTGATGTCTGGCACACTGTGGGTCATAGTCCATATGATCGGACACAACGTTTACTCTTATTTATAAACAGTTTTATCTTGCTTTAGAAATACATTATACTGTCTTCTGAATGTGCTTTTAGTGCAATATAGACTTTAATGGAAAGGGTTACCATATCTTCAAATAATATGACAAAACATAATTAAAAAACAGATTTGATGCCAAACTCACATTTTTGACTTATGTATACTTCCACACCATTTTTCTTTAAAAAAAAAAAAAAAAAAGACAGCTGCAGGTTTTATTACAATAAACAACCTTTACAACTGTCTTAGTGAGTTTAGGTACACAATTGCATCACTCCATCCATTATCCAAACGGTTTATCCTGTTTAGGGACGCGGTGCGCTGAAGCCGATCCCAGCTGTCAAGGAGCGAAGGCAGGGTTCACCCTGGACAAGTCACCAGTCCATCACAGGGCAGACAACCATTCACACTCGCACCTACGGGCAATTTAGAGTCCAATTGACTTAACCTGCATGTCTACATGCAAACACCACACAGAAGGACCTGTCAGACTGGCATCCGAACTCCGCTCCTCTTGCTGTGAGGCGTCATTGCGAGCAGCCACTACACCACCGTGCAGCGCTCGATTACATCACTGCTAACAGGATATTGGCTGTTAGTGTGTTTTTTGGAAATGATGCAAAGACACTAACTAATATGGGAAAATAACAAAATGTCCAATGAATATAAAAAGCTGTTTCTGAAAAAAGGCTATCATATATATTCACTAATATTAACCAGATAAACATTGTATGAAAGGTGTGGTTTTGCCCTCTCAGATGGTCTCAATATCTGGTGGTAGCCCATGGTTATTGGTTAACACATTTTGCTCAAAGGCACCTCGTCATCTGTGGTTGTGTTGGTAGGTTCATGCTAATGGTTGGGCCAATAATTTGGGTGACCACAACTGATCGTACCCAGTCTGAAACTACCATAGACAGTTGAGTCAGCAGATGTCAGGTGTTGAATAATTAATTTACATTCTGATCAAGTTGTTGCCATTATTATTATAAAGACCATTTCTTAAAGGTTTTTACAACAAGAATTGAGACCACTGGCGTGTATGAGCGGTGGAAGTGCTTTAAAAAGCATTCTGAAAATGTGTATTGTTGTGAGGAAGAATGATTTATAGCCTGAATCAGTTCATACAGGTTGCTGTGCAGAGCCGCAGCTCCCTTAAGCTCCCTTAATTTCATCCATACCTTTCCATCCACCATCTCATTCAAATTTAGTATTTTTCCTCCATTATTTTTCCAGATTTTTGTGTTCTCGCAGGATTGTGATACCACCTTATGACACATTAATCATAGTGTGTTGTCCTCTTTATTTGCTCAGTCATTCAATTTGTGCTCTACTGCACGAAGGCTAAAATTTTGTAGATTTTAACAATCCTAATGTCTTTAACTGACGGTGTTTACTCACAAACATGCACACATGCATGCACGCACACCACCTTTAGATTTTTTGAGATTCATGTTTCTATGTATGATGCCCTCGATCAGACCTTTAGTCTGATGTCAATCTGCCACTGGACTGGATTGTGACCCAGATACAGTATGTTTCCCTCACAGATGACATATGCAGATCAATAGTAAAAGCTCAGGAATAAATGGCTCCTTTACCTCCACCTGGTGCATATCTCTGGTCGAAAGGGATCATATAGGTTGATCTCTAATGAATCATGGCTTACTTTTTGTCTGTTTGTCATTTGTTTTTCTCAAATAATAAATTAGGGAGAACACTTTTCTTCTTTTCCCCACCATGCTGTGTTAATCCCCTTATATAACCTCATTTAATTTCTTTTATCAATTTTGCATGGATACGGGTGCATAAAAGCACACACAGAAATAGAATGCTTTTGAGTTTAAGGGCAGCAATGAAGTAAACAGCATGAAATATTTATTACTGTATGAAGGGAGGATGCCAGGCCATAATTCCACATTGTTGTTTGAGGCAAATATTATCAGTGTCAAAAGCCACATTCACACTAATACTAATTAGCCAGTAGTGGAACTATAGGCCAGAATTTAATCTATACATAATATACTCATAAGTCAGATATTTCATTATTTAAAAGCTTGGGAGATTGCAAAGTTTATGTTGTTTTTAATTGAAATGATATTACACTCCACAGCCCTGCTGTTGAATCGGCAGCTTTTTTCTCTGACTGAGTTTATATGAAAATAACAGAGAAGGGAGGCTTTGTGAGAAAGTGCTTTGATTTAATGTACCTGTTTGGAGTTACTTTCTTCTCCAACTGCGATAACTACATCAGGGTATTCAATTCAAATTCAATGACATCCAGTTAGAGAAAATTTGCTCATGCAAATTCCTAAACATCACAATAATAACTACTAATTTAGTCCCATGAATATTGAAGTAGCCCAGAAGTTATATCAACATTTGTATCTAGTCAAAAACTGACAGTTAAATCAAATAAAGAAAGGTATATCTCAACAACAATATTTATTGTCAGTCTTCAAACATCATTGACTCATTTCAAATAGAACGAGGGATGCATATTAGAATAAATCTCACAATGGAAAGCTTTTAAAACATGTTTATCTTAAATTGTTCTTGCACAGCAGCTTTAAAATCAGTTAATTCAGTTTGGATGTAATGTCAACCAAAACAGCCACGATATCATAATACTCTTATCTTCTAAAGAGAGAAATTTGTGTGCAGGGCCTATATCTGTGGTTATTGAAACCACTTGTTTCAGCTCATTTCTCCTCTCCATTAACATAACTGTTGGACAGTAAATGAATGCATTAGGATTCTGATCATATTGGACTCATAAATTTATTTTTTGTGCCATTATTTCATGTTTGAATGGGTCAATTTTCTCAAAGGATTTTTGCTTTGTCTCGTAGTGTCGCTTCACATTGTCACTTTTAATAATCGTCACAGTTTCTGAACATACGAAACACACTGATTTTGAACTGTCGATGGGAAGAATGAACACAGGAGTCTGTCCATTATTGGTTCAAGGCTCTAGTCCAGTATACACATTTCAGGTTTTGGAGAATTATGCGTGACTCTCGTACTCAGCTGACTCCCGTTTCTCCTGTGTCTCACTCAAGTCGCGATGCTTATTGGAATACACATATTTGATTGCCTGAGTAGCATGATGTGATATGATTTACAATGCATGCAATTGGTCGGTGTGTTTTCTGGGCCGCTGAATGAGTGCCGTAAAGGCTAGAAAAGCTGGGCCAGTTACAATAGAAGCACTCTGTTTCTCTATTTCTCAATTGTCTATTGCATATAGGTTCAGGTGTGTGCGGATACACCAGCCACTATCAGTGACCCCTAACCTACACAAACATTCAGATGTAAAAAAATTGTGGTATTGAATTTCATCAAGCAGTATATATTGCATTATCTTTGAAAATGGAAATCTTGTCGACATAGTGTATAAGATAATAATAAGAACGAGTTAAAACTGCAAAAGGCATCTAGGCAGTATTGTAAGCCAGAATGCACAAATCATCATTCCCCACCCAGTGAAACATATTTGATAGTAATAGGCTGAGCCTGGCACAGTGACATCCTCGACCTCCTCAGCATCCCCAGTCTGCCTTTTTAAAAGCGGTGTTGAGAGATAATGCGGAGCAAGGTAAGAAACAGGTCTTAATTGGCTGGCAGGCTTTAGGAAAGTTCTCTCTGGGGAGCCCCATTGATTATTTATAGGCAGCCTGCATCAAAGAGCCAACTGCCACTCCAGCAGCAACCCTGGTAACGGAGATCAACAGATATTGTACATCCAAAACTTTCTGTGGTCAGAGAGAGAGAGAATTTATAAAGAGACTGATCATGAAAGAAGGAGGTGAGAACAAGAGGAAGTAATAACAGCAAAGCTAGGAGGAGAAGAATCTTTGAGGATTTTGTGTGGAAATGGATTTTGGTACACACAATTGAGTGCCTTAGAAAATGTATTTTTCAGTTTTCTTTTGCATCCCAACAAATATATTTAAACTCTACACCTTACATACAACTTGTGTAGCAACATGTGTTCATGCAAAAATATAGACATACCATAATGTTTATGGCAACATTGTGTATGTTAGTCACCGCCTTCTCCTTTGTTATTTCCTGCTGTGTTTCTTGCATGTTTTTTAATTAGCATATTTATAGAACTGTATGTGTCTGTGTCGTTGTCTATCTAATACTGTGTTGACTCAAACCCGTGTTGAAAATGTCACATCAGCTCAAGTGATACATGCCCAGTCTCAGAACTAAATGTTTTCTGACAGAGCATAGAAATAGCTGTGTCCTCAAATGTACTCTTTGCATTATAGGAAGAAAAAAATAGATTTTCCATAACATTCTAATGTTTCTCTCTGTCACATTTTCAGTCCGCTTCCTGTCCGCAGGGATGAAGGATTGAAAAGCCATAGTAAAGTGTGTGTGTGTGTGTGTGTGTGTGTGTGTCTGTGTGTGTGTGTGTGTGTGTGTGTGTGTGTGTGTGTGTGTGTGCGCGCGCGTGTGTGTGTGTGTGTGTGAGAGAGAAAGGAGGGAAACATCTGCTTGCTGTGTCAGCCCATGCAAACTGGATAGAGAAGGCGGCTTTGGGATGTGATGCAGCTACTGTGGAGTATTGATTCCAAAAGCTTTTAGCGCATGGCTAATTTTCCATATGGGGCCTCTGCATGTGGCCCTGGGCTCTGAATGGGTCAGGCACTGTTTTGTTTACACTCAGTGGCTAATCTGTGTGAGCTGGCTGTCTATGTGTGTGTGTGTATGTGTGTGTGTGTGTGTGTGTGTGTGTGTGTGTGTGTGTGTGTGTGTGGTGTGTGTGTGTGGTGTGCCTGTGTCAGAGACAGGGAGATTGTGTGTGCGTGTGTGTGTGTGTGTGTGTGTGTCTGTTGACACTTGATTCTCTACACCAGGGGCACCCACACTTTTTTGGCTTGCAAGCTACTTTTAAAAATTTTAAGATAGATAGATAGATATTTCCATCCATCCATCTATATGTATCAGGGGTGGGCCGTGGTTTTAGACTATAGGTTTTCAATGAGTGCCATGTAGTCCACATCACGGGCGGACTGGGGGAAAAAGGTGTGTGGACCCACTGCGCAGCAGACACCCAACCCTCTCCCCGCCAGGGAGTCTCCGTAGAGGAGACCCCGCGGCGCTGAGCAGCGTGGGGATCCACAACTTCGCAGCAGACACCCGACCCGCGGACCCAACCCGTACAGTTTCTCCTGCCGAGTCCGCGCTGACTCCCCGGCACAACACGTGCAGCAGTACACACTGGCGCAGGGAGATGCAACGGGTAGAGCCACCAGCACCCCAAGGTGCAGCAGCAGCAACAGCGCTGTGGCTTGTTTATGATTAAATATGACTGCAAATGTATAAAACAGTAACATAATCAGCATTTCACTTACGAGACGCACATAACCCGCTGTGGGAAGGGGGTCATCAGTAAGTCCTGAGATTCTAGCTTTTAGGTTTGAGATGGTAGGCTCACTGACCAATCACAGCGCATGTTAATGGTCACGCAGGCCCTGTAACCAATCACATTTTCAGGGTTTCGCGAAGACTTGCTCATGTATTTTAACCAGGCTAATATTACACAGAGGACGACAGATGAAATGTGATTGGAGAAAACATGCTGTTAAAAAGATCCTAAGAAGCCATACAAGAGGATGTGGGGGGGATCCATGTCCAGTTCCTTTTATAGTGCCCAATGTTAATGTGGGCCCAACACATACAGTGAAACTAATCCAAATCAACCAATTAAGATGGAAAATATCCGAAATATTCGTAATACACGTTCTGCAGAACGCAATAACAATTGGCTAAACCCACATTCTCCCCCTTTTTGTTTGATGCTTCTCAGCCTTACCAATGAATTACCATCGTTCAATTTGACTGAGAGATGCAGGTAGCAAGGGGATGAAAGATGGAATGAATGGAAATGTTAAGGAACACAGAGATAAAGTGTGCATGTGTGTGCAAGTGTGTGCATGTGTGTGTCTGTGTGTGAGTAAATGTGGCCCCGGGTAACTTCAGTTTGTGAGTGGCCGTGACATTTGCTTTACCAGGTGTAGAGGAGCGTGAAGCAAACTCTGATGGGGTCTGTGAACAGTTATCACATTTACTCCAGGCCACGGGCTATGTGGCTGGTTTGTCAAAGCTGACTGTATGTAATGCTCTCCCTCCCTCTCTCCCACCTTCCTTTTCTGTCATCACTCTGCCACCCTCCCTTTTCTTCCTTTCTCTACTTTTTCTCTCGGCCCACTGACTGCCTTAGCCACATCTTCTCCAACCCTCTCTGCTTCATGCTACCCCAGTCACCTTACCTTTTTCTTTTTCCCTCCCTCTGCCTCCTTTTTTCCAGTGTGGACGTCTCAGAGGGGAGCATTTAGGGCTTGCTTGACGGCTGGCCGTTGATTTCTGTTGTATTTATGAATGCCCTCATGTACAGCTCTGTGGCGAAGGACTGCAGGCCTTGCAGATGTTTGAGATACATGCATACATTGCACTGGATCCATGCACGCACTGCTCTGTATGGACATGAATTATTCACTTTGTTTTCACTGGACTGGAGCGCAAGAGAGGGGATGGGGTGAAAGAGATCTGAGCTGAGAGAGAAGAGGCAGAAGCTCTTAGCTGAGGCATGGGAGCTAGTCTTGTTATAATTCTAGTCCACTCTCTTAATGTTCCCATGTAATGCGAGTAAGACAGAGATTCTGGACTGCAGTGTTAACCTATAGACACAATTAAATATTTCCACCAAAGTCTCTAAACGGGTAATATTCTATGCACATTACACATTGGTATTAATCCATACACATTATTAGAGTAGCAGGAGAATTTGGTCATGACACGATTGAAGAGAAAAATGACAAATGCTTATTATTATTCAGCCCGGTGGTATGCCAAGGCGTCTTTTCAGGCCAGATCTAAGTTCAACTATTTCATTAAGCAATACTTGTCATTTATTGTATTTATGCCATATAATATAGTATTGTATATGTGTGTATATGGTATTGTATATGGTATGCAAATGTACAATTATTTGATCATGATTATTATTTATTTTTAACTACTGAATATTTGTTATTTTTTAATTATAGGAACAATTAATAAATTATCAAAATTGTGGAAGATATATTTTCCATATGATCATTTAGTTACTCAAGTGTTTCAGTTTTTATGACTTGTGCCTCAATCAGGAAAATATTTTAGATTTCCCAGGATATACTGTAGAACTCTGTGGACTGCACTGTTGAAAGTGAAAGGGTCGAAACACAAGATTGGGAGCATTTGGGTTGCCGCTCAACGTTTCTCAACATGGCGACGCCTGAGCGAGCTGCTCGTAGCTAAGGGTGCTAACAGCGCTTGCAGTTCAAACTACGGCAAACAAACTGATGAAGCTAACAGTGTTTACCTCAGAGGGAACCAGAGAGTGGGTGCTCGGTTCACCCATCGCGCTGGCGGTTGAGATGTCGTTATCAGCTGTAACATATGACAGTGACCTCTGGCTAGCAGAGCAGCTCGCCACAGGGGAAAAGCTCACATGCACTAACATGCACTTAAAGCTCATGTGGCAGGCCCGGCAATGTAAACAAAGAACAGTGAAGCTGTGATAATAACACAAACATACAGTGCTCAGGTACACTTTACTCCATTTCCATTAAATTACGCAAATAGTTTTTGCTGCTATATTAATCAACTGAATCTTGTGTATTGCTCCTTAAAGGTTGAAGAGGTTTAATCAAGTTGAATAAAGAAAGTGTACTGGAAAGAAACCCAATTCTTTGTTCCCCATCTTTTCTCGTTCACCATTTGTCTAGGCAGAGCACTTGTTTCCTGTATGTAGATCTCTTCTTGTTCTGTTGCCCACACAGTTTATCCTTGCATGATGCAAGTAGGATGAAATCCCTCCCTGGCCTGCTCTGTTATCTAGGGGAATCATTGTTGCTATTGGCAAGCCATTTTAGGTCCCGTTGCCACATTCACAGGACTTAATCCTTCTAATTGTATGATCTAGTGTTATTGTCAGTTAATGTACTACGATATCAGTTATTTAGAAAAAAAAATCAAATGCAGATTCTACCTGACGATATCAAAAACACAACTCAAAATTACAGAAATGTTGATTGAAACTAGGAACCAAATGTGTTGTAATTGTTTGGGAAATGCTGTTATTCATAACATAGTTATGTGTGAGTTTTATAGCACTGTAAGGACACCAAATTACTTTAAATAATGTGACTATTGAGCCACCCTACAACGTATGGTTGAGAATTCTCCATTTTTCTTGCCCAAAAGACCTGGCAGGCTGTAGACGATACAGGCAGAGTGATCTGCTAAATCCTCTAATGTATTAGGGCTACCTGCCATGCTCTTTCTCCAATGCTAATGGGATTACGCACTGTCGACTGTCCAGCTGTGGCAGAGCACTCGTATGCAAGCATCTGTTCAGCAGGGGATGAATACGGACAGCTATCCTTCTGCTTTATGGAAGTAAATATTAAAGATTCACCAATTTTCTTGGCTGATTCCATTTTTTTTTAAGTCTGACCTGCTGATTTCAATTTTATGCCATAATTCTTCCAATAACTATCATTAACAACAAACACAAACATTATAATAACTTTTATTTAAAGGTTAAGCTCTGCGTAGTCCTGCACTAAAGTATCAAGTTCTCCTCCATATTTATCTTGAATGATATTTAAGGAAGAAAAGAAAGATGCTCCTTGGCATTGGTTCTTCTTGGCATGCAGTTGAACTATGTAGGGTTTATCTAAGTATCTGACCCAATTGAATGGAGAATGTAGGAATACAGTAATATTTGTGAACTCAGAGTAAATAGACAGAATGGCTATTTCACCTGTACTTTGATATCAACGGCTTCCACATTTTCTCTGGACCAACTTTTGCCTTTCCATCCGGATGACTGGTCGAGCTTATGTGGTGATGGCCTTGAATCTTGCTCTCTCCATTAACTTGAAAGTTCAATACATTTAACGTTAAAGTTCACTAAGTAAAACTATGCATGTGAATAGTTTCAACAATAAGGACTTATTTTTCATTAATTACCCATGCAGAGGACACAGCAGAAGGATGTTGACGTCTGATTATTTAGTGTGCAAATATTCCTGCAGCCTGTATTTCTGTGAGAGTCTCTTATCTGTTTTTGTGTGCATGTGTGTCCATATATATCTGCACTTGTGAGTTCACGGAAGAGCCAACCTTATCTTGTATAACAGCAGCTTCAGAGTGTTTATCACTTGTATATAAGTGCATGCTTTATATTCCATCCAATAAGAAATTGCTGTCTCCAGGCTCGTGGGTCAAGTTGCACAATGATGACACTGAACATACAATAGAGCAAAGTACTGACTCAAGATCACAATTAATAATTCACATACCTGCCACAAATGTTTGATGGCACATTTTCTTTCACGACAAGCTCACGTATTCAAATGGTTGGCTTTGGAACTGGCAATACTCAAGCCCTTAAGTATTTGTTTTACACACAGAGGTACCAATCTCATCTGATCAGTATTCCCATTGTTATCTTGAGTTCAATCTAATCTGACAACAGGAACTGAACAGGCAAATACCTGAAGCATTGTTGGTTGGTCAACACATCTTTCTTCATTAAACACGAGTCGCAGACTATGAAATCCCTTATCAGATGCCTCATTTACAACGCACAATCAAGGTCAGACCGACATTATTTGTTTAGCCCGTATATACAGTCCCAGTATCTGTGCTTCACATGATAAAACAGACATGGAAAACACTGCCGCTGAAAAAAATGTCCTTGAGTGTGAAGAACTCCCGCAAAAGCTTCAAACATGGGAACCATTTAATTGGCGACACCCCTCATAGATAGATAAAGTCAAGCATGAAGGCCAAATCCTGCCCAACATTGATCCTCACGAACAATCCCCCATTCTGTCCTGACATCACCACAGTGTGCACTACAGTAAGAGAAACAGTGTGTGATAACAACCATGTCACATCATGGCCACTGTAATATATATATATATATATATATATATATATATATATATATATATATATATATATATATATATATATATATATATCACAAATAATGCTGCTAACACTATTAAAAAATGCAGAAAGTCAATACTAAAGATCAATTTTCATGCAAATGTTAAGTAATCCTTTCCATCTATTCTGCTTTTTGTGTTTTGTTTTTGTTTTATCTATTTCGTTCTGTTTAAAGAGTAAATGTGTCTCATTTTTTACTAATTGCATTAGGCTTATCATTTGTGTAAATCACAGATTAGAGTTAAATAATTTTGCACCATTTTATGAATGAAATTTCTTCAATCTTGCTTTATCTATGCATCTGGTCTCGGTTTTATTTCCAAGTTTTCGTGGTACTTATCTTCTCTCTGTGTTTTTACCCTTCATCTCTCTGTAATCTCCTAATACCCCCTCCTCTTTGCCCATTCCCTCTGTGCCACCCTCCTTCCCTGCTTCTCCCTCCCTCCCTCTTTTTCTCTCCCAGGCGAGTGATGCACGCCGCAAACAGTGTGTGCGTGCAGTGTGAACGAGAGCCATCGGTGTGTGTGTGTATGTATGTGTGTGCGTGTGTGTGTGTGTGTCTGGAGAGAGAGAGAGACATAGACCGAGCCCCTAACACGGAGCATGCCTCTGCGTCCGGCAGCCGGCAAACATGAGCCACCCAGCCCTCCACGGCAGGACCAGCAGCAGCAGCAGCAACACACATACACACACTCAAACACATTCGCACAGCCTTACACACACACAGCAAACGGCAGCCAGGGGGCCAGCACTGACAGCGGCAGCTCCCGGGAAGAGGACAGCGGTGTTCCCATTCCTGTTGGTGTTCTGGCTTTCCGTCCCGGTGCAGAGCGGAGCCACAGTGCAAGAGCACCCATGGAAGAGCCGACAGGCAACACCGTGGTCATCCGCATTGGAATCCCAGACCTACAACAGACGGTAAGAGCTCGTTCTGTAGCCACTGCTGGAGAGAGGATGAAAGAGAGGGAAGCTGCCTCTCCCCCTTCCTCTCTGAATGGGTGCTTCCTATCTCTCTTTTGTCTGCTTTTTGGATTCAGCTTCTTTAAACATCTTTAGTTCTCTTACTTTATCCTGCACATCTTTTTTTTTCTCTTTTATCTCTCTTTCTTTTTTTCCTATGCACACTTGCTGGCTGTATTTTCTTGCTGGCTTCTGGGGGTACCACTTCTCCCCGCCTATTCCACTGATGTCTTGCTAATAAATCTACCTCTTCATTAAATGAGCTTCAGCTGACTTTGACAACTGTCCACTTAGGGTGAGAGCGGAGGGAAGAGGGGAGAGGGAGAAGGAGAAGGAGAGGAGGGGGAGAGCACAGAAAGGGGAGAGCAAAGGCATCGGGGATAAAGAAGGCTATAGGAGGCGTTGTAAATCCACTAATGTCTGAGATACTGTTTGTATTGACACAGAGTAGAGAATCAAGGTAGTTATACCTAAACTGTAAAACTTTTACGCTCTTTGTTGCAGCTTTGTGCCGAAACAGACAAAGAGGTCCAGTCCTTTATTCTTCTTCACTAAATCTTTATGCAGGACTCCCTGAAGATGTAGCCTGTGTCTTATTGCAGCCACAGGAAAAAATGCAGCACCATTAGACTGTGACATTGATCCTTACCTCTGTTTTTTTGGCCATATCAACATACAGTATGCAGTGTATTTTCCCCAGAAAATCACTGTGACCATACTGCAGTGGGTTTCTTCCTGTATTTGTTTGATGCAAAAGGTGGTACAGAATAGGGCAAATGTCCATTTGTTGAATAAGTTAATTTCATACATTTTTCAAGCTCTGCTATTCTAATTCTTATGGCGTCAGCAACAGCTATCCTGTCATGTTTGAGTGATTATTTGGACACTACAACAGCCATTCTTGATGAATGGTTCTAGTAGTGCGTATTTTAGCTCTTTTAAAATAAGTAGTTTATTATTTACTGTCAAGTAAGGACATTTTATTTTATTTTCCATAATTCACAGGTTAAAATGATCTTCAACAGAACGTGATTACCTCAAATTGCATACAGATGCAGAGATCTTTCATTGGCTGTCGAATTAGATGAAGTGTAAATTCAACACATCTCTAAGCTATGCTCTCTTTTTCCCTGTCAGTACCATGTGACATAAGATCACACTATTAGAAAGATATGTGGCATTTTACATGCAACAAAACAGCATTAAGCCTTTCATTACAAATATGCCCTTGTGTCAACACTTATACTTACCCTTTTTACTTCTGCTCTCACATTTCTAAAGATGATATCATTGACTAATGGCATAGCAGATTAAACCTTTACAGCCAGACACTGCATACTTGTTCTGATGTACTCAGTTGGGGTTCTGTGTGTGTTTAGTTTCAGTATGCTTTTGATTCTTTCTCCAGACATTGACAGCAAAGCAACAGGTTTTTGTGTTCTTGATTGTCATTGTTGTTGTTGGCTTCTTGATTGAAATGACCCATTATATTTCAGTGAAGCCCCGGCAATGCATGCTAGAAATAAAGACAGGAAATAAAAGGAGAGCAGTTGAAAAGACAGCAGAGAATTCCCCAAAGGTGCTGCAGACTCGCTGTCTGTGAACAAAAACAGTTTTCAATTGAGCTCACACAAACATATACACACACGTACACACACACACACACACACACACACACACACACACACACACACACACACACACACACACACACACACACATTCACACATATAATTTAGACACACACACACACACACACATTCACACATATCATTTAGATACACACACAGACGTTCACACATATTATTTAGACACACACATGTTCACACATACCACTTAGACACACGTGACGTACAACTACACACTTAAATATGCATTTACTTACTTCAGAATACAGACATGCACACGTGACCTAAGATCTTAGTAATCTCATTGCTAAGGGACTTCCCTTAATGTGCGTATGCAATGTAAAGATGCTCAACAGATTATTAGTTTCACTTTCAAGAAGTCATATTTAGTTCACTATACTAGCAAGCACATGCAGCGTGACACAGTGATAGACAGAAGGAAAAACAGAGAGAAAGCCTGAAAGTCTGACAAGCAAACATAGAGGCAGATGACAGATGGCCAGACTCTGACAGTTTGAATCTTTTATGCAGCAGTCAAAAGTGACTTGTGTGTACTCTGAGTGAGCAGTAGATTACACTAGAATAGTCAGCCTGCAGTTGGATTACACACCTCCTGCTGTGTTTCAAGCCTGGATCAGCAGAATGAAGCACCATGCAAAGATCACACCAGGCAACACGTTTCCTCTTCAGCAGGAGAAAAGGGAAGAGAGCAGCTTCATGTGAGAGAGGGAGTTCTCAAATCCAAAATGACTTAATCCTCACACTTATTTTTTCGTACCTATAGTCTGGCTGGAATGGAATACATTGTGTTTTTGATAAGTGTTGAGAAAAGTTGGATTTGACATTAAGAAAGTTTGGACTTTCTGTTTGTAATTTCTGTCATATCCACTTTAAGAAGGCTTCCAGTGAGGACGCGTGCCTTAAATAAAAGATGCTGGAATGGAATGCATGTTGATTTAGTTTATAAGTTAGACTAAGCCAAGCCTAGTATTGTTTAACTGAGTAGCTCAGTCCTGGCTGCAACATGGGTACTGTGTCTTGGTAGTATTGGACGGTGAAGCTGCATTAGCAGTCAATACTGACATTTGTTTCGTCAGACTTTCGGCTGGATTATTTGCATAGATGGTGTTTTTTTTTGGAACATAGGTATCATTTGTTAGTCATCATATCCAACTTCACCAATACTTTATCTATGATTGTTTGAAAAAAGGAGACAGCTTCCTAATGCTGCTAATGGGTGTCATTCATCTCCAACAAGAGAATACTGACATAAATAGTCTGCCTCTCCTGTTGTCTCTTTTAGTGTACTCCTTTTTTTTTAATTCATTAACAGCAGGTAATTTGCTGTCAGAAGTATCAGTCGGATTATGATTATTCTAAAAAAAAAGAAAAGAAAGGCAAAAAATAACCCCCTTTTTTTCATCCAGACAGGGTGTGTCCTCATCATATCTGGGTACCATGGACTTATACTTATACTTTTGAGTCTTCTGTGCAAAATGTTTACTGCTTGGAGAACAATTTGGTTTACGGTTGTGCAAGTCCAGGACCTCGGCTCCATCATTCACAGCCTCCCTGTTTGGTATCTCACTTGGATTAGACCCATGTGCATTTTTTTTGTGTCAATTTCTTGCATACTTAGTTTGGCCCCTGGCTGTATCTACCATTGATGTCACTGAGGTTTGGACCTTGGCATTTTCTGATTAAAAATAACTTGACTTTGGTGCAGCAAAGATATTGTACAATGCCAAGATTACAAACTTGCGCATCATCTCGATGCCATCATTGCTTGTGTGTGTGGTTGTTACAAAATATGTACTCAGCCTAAAAAATAAAGTTATGCATTGTATAACCATTTAAACAGTATGCTATGCAGGTAGTTGCTGCATGCAGTGCATCATTAAATAGTGGAAAGGACATCGTATCAACATTGTTCATTAAAAAGTCAGCTGCTGCAGGAACAAAAGCATCTTGAGCTGGTTGCTCTTGCTACTCTTCATGAAGGTAATGTACAGAGGATGGACTATACAGCTTCCTTCTGGGTTCTCTGCTCTGTGCTGATTTTGTGATTAACACATTTTCCCATAAATTCTTCATTATAGTCGTCCCCTGTTATTTTGTTATGTAATTTTTTTATTTTCCTCCTTTCTGCTCTTTGCTCTAATCCTGGAGAGGAACTACTGTGCATAGAGAAGATGATGCAAGACATACGTTTAATTAATTGTCCTGGATTGTGCCCACATGCCGTCCACTTCTCACTGAGATCTGAACTAGATGTGAGCAAGGCCACGCCGGCATGTGATTTGACTGACCAGAACCCAAAGCGAGAAAGATCTGATATCAAACTATACTGGCTTGATGGTTAATGTGTCCCGGTGTCATTTAAAAGACAACAAGACCCATGTTCTTGTATTGAATAGCTTTTAAACTATAAAAAGCAGATTAAAAACAAAGCCATAACAACAACAAAAAAACATTCTCCTTAGCCTTAGATAATTGGTGCCATCCGGTGCAGTAGTTATTTGAAGAGGCTCTCATATTATCCAATTCTTCATGTGCCTGTTATTGGATGACTGCAGTGGTTTGACAGTTTATCCAAAACATCTTACTCACAGAGATTGACATATGCAATGTTCTATCAGTGATTGGTGGGCAACTCTCTGAAATGCCTCCCATGTGCCCATGTTGCTATTTTTAGATTTATTCACAGTGGCAGCAGGGGCACACAACGTGGCTAGGATATTCCTACCTCTGTTTGCTCACAGCACCCATGAAGGGAGAAAGCTAGAGAGAGATTTGACCCTGTGTGACACTGTTCCCTTTATTCTTATCTTACTTGCCATTCATTCCTCTTCCACATGTCCACCAGGTCCTGCACAAAGAGAAATAATGCAGAAAAAGGAAAAGGCTTTAAACAAGAGGAGTGTAATCGCATATCGTGTGAGGGGAGCAAAGCAGGAGTGTGTTTTTAAATCAACTATGCCGAACCACCACTGGTCTTACAGAGAAAACAAATGTTCTATTGCTCGTATGACCCAATAAGGCTTTCACGCTGAATTGACCCTTCACTGGGCCTCACATCCCGCCGCTACTCTGTCAAGCTGTCATAGGTACCATCGAGCCCACACTGTCACAAACTTAATTCCCTGAATAAATATTATCACATTTTTGAGCTTTCAAAAAGAAGTAGACATTAGGGTTGAAACATTGCCTTTGAAGGATACATCCAGAATGTCAAACTGATTCAGCAGCATAAACAGGTTATGAAGATAAAGCTTTAGCCATAACCTACATATCACAGCGTAAAAGTGGACCACCACATCACCTGATCCAGACAGAAAACAATAAGTTAAAGGAACACCACTGTTCCTGTAAAGCTGGGTTGGTCCTTATTCATCATCTTACAGGCATTAAAAGGCAAAAGAAAATCCACAAAACCAGCTTAAAAATGTAAAATATCAGAATCAATTGAATGGGTCTTTGAAGCAGTGCCAATTAGTGTCCGGGCCCTGGTTTGAGCTATGTTTCTATGTTAGGCCCGTCTTTGTTTGAGGTCAGAGTAAAAAGGAAATTCCTAACGTGTATGCTAGACAAGCTTGTTCTTTATTTAGTGCAGATACCAACAGTCTTGCAATAGAGAAGAAAAGGTACGCTAACTGTAATAGGGATGTAAAAAGAGAATAAATATTATTTTTGGGAAAGTGCTTTTGGAGACAATAAATCCAATCAAAAGCAATTATTGTTCACGAGGGGATAGCCAATTCTGCTTTAAACCTGTAATTAGTTTATTGATCTGCTCTCCTTTAAGTTATCTCTATTATATTCACTCACCTTGTTCACTTCTCACTTGTTTTTCAGTCTTTGTTTTTCTCCATCTCTTTCTCGCAGTGTCTAGCCTGAGAGAAACCTGGGAATAGACAGAGATATTAATATTACCCCAATCATACTGAGCTTTTGTTACAGGTCTGGGCTGGATATTCATTGTGTTTGTGCAGGGGGAACAACCTCCCTATTGTAATATTATCTCTATAACCAGAAATGAGAGAACACTAGATTGTAATAAGTGATTTTTTTTCTTCCTAAGCATATAATAAGATAGTGTGGCCTCCACCAAGACATTAACTTATCTGATTTAGTAATATTTTAAGACTTAATTTGTTTTAGTAAAATGTTGAGTTGAGATTGTGTACAATGGCAAGAGCTCTTAAAGGGCCTTGAAAGTGAGCCTGGCAGTCAATACTTTAGTACTATACTCTCTACCCTGCTACCGATGGGAAAAAAGACCTCTCGGCAATTTACACACTAAAAGCTTCTACCTTTCCCTCCACAGGAGGAGAGATCGGTCTCTACTTTTGTAATCATACTGAAATGAGCCTGTTTTACCAGCAGCTCAGATGTAGGCTCCAAAGGTAGAATGTCTTTGATTTTCACTCAATTATAAAATAATTACAACTTAATTGCCTTTGGTTTAAGCTAGACCCCGGCAGCAACTGTTGCAAAGAGCCTTATGGAATCTAAAGCAACATTCTAAAACTTTAACTTTGCATTCTGGAATTGTAACTTGACAGGTTACAATTTTGGAACGTTAAAATTCTATTTAACGAACATGATGACTTAAGTGACAGTAAAATTGTCACTGAAGTCATCATGTTCATGTTCAGACATCAGACACTACTGTGTATTAATAGTTATTTATTATATTTGATATAGATTTATTGATGTAAATGAGGTTGAAAAAAATTAGACTTTATTGTAGGACTGAACGATTGGCATGTATTCGTTTTAGCGTGCACCTTATGATCTGGCAGAAGATAGTACAATCACATATTATTTTCAGTATTACATATTGATGAAACACAAATATTATTAAGTAGTATATGCTTTTCTTCTACAATACCAAGAGCAGGGTTGTTATAAAATATGAATTTTTTTTTTTTTTTTTTATGTATAATTAATAGTACATTTAAAATGTGCTCAACCCAGCCTGATAGTTTTAAATGTCAGGGACTAAATCCAAAATGTGAAATCACAACAAAATGAATTAACTATACTATATTTGGGCTGTTACAGCATCTGGTATTGACGATAACTATAATATTTGAAAAAATTAAATATTGATTTCAAGGTTTTTGGGGCGGCTGTAGCTCAGGGGGATGAGTGGTCGTCCCGTTAACACAAGGTAGCCGGTTCTATCCCAAGTTCCCCCATAGTTCACATGTCAAAGTGTCTCTGAGCAAGACACCTAACCCCTGGTTGCTCACAGGGCAGCCCACTGTTTCTTAACCAAGGACGGGTCAAATGCAGAGAAGAATTTCCCCATGGGGATTAATAAAGGATGAGTTCCCTTTTTTTTGTTTTATGAGACACATTTGATATTGTGGTAATAATTCAATGGGTCTTAGCAACTCTTTCCACACAATTAATTTGACAAAAAAAGAGTCAAAAGGCACAACTAACCAAGCTAAAGACAACTTTACATTGTTATTGTGACTTACTTTTGCAACAATTATTGTGTAAAGAACATCATATTTTTAAAAATCTATAATAACTTTTCAGTTCCTTAAAATTAGATCCTTTTACTTATTTTTAAATTCCATTTTATGTTGAATTTAGAATTGAATGAGTTCTGAGTTTGACTTGGTCATGCACCCTGTTATTTAAGAGCGGAGAGACTCACAAAGGATGAAATCTTCCTATTACTGTCTCACAGTACCTTTGTTTATTTATGTATGCTAAAAAGAGGGATAGTGTGTGACTGGCAGTGAGTGCAAAAACAGGGAAAGAAGGTAAAGAAAAATTTGTGTTTGAAAGAAGTCATAATATACTCATCACAGTTCCTAATGCAGGACCTCTCAGTATATGATTGTGATCCTTTTCACCTAACATTCAGTTTCATCACCTCCACAAATAAACTGAGTTGGATTATTTTAGTCGAGGAGAATTGTGACCAAAAATAAATGCTTTCAGAACAAGTTCTCTTAAGAGGGGTTTCCACATGTCTGAACAGTATTAAGTAAATAAATAATAACACTCACACACTCACTCACTCACTCACTCACTCACTCACTCACTCACTCACTCACTCACTCACTCACTCACTCACTCACACAGTTTGTTACTTGTTAAGAGCACAGCAAAGCATCAGGCACATAAATCAGAAAAACAATTGGGAGGAATTCACAATGACTATTTGACATCTTCCAGTCTGCCTTTAGTCCCCTAAAACTCTTTCTATTGAATGATCATTTTGGGAATATACTTTTTACATTAACCCTGTAAAATTGAAAGTTAGAACAAGTAATGAATTTTCCTTTAAAAATGTATCAATTAAATGCATTGTGCAATGAATTGTGGCATTGATACATAAATGGGGGGCGGGATAAGGAGAAGTGTGTCATCATACTTAATAGTGGTTGAAGAAATTTATGCCTTAAAGCCTTTAACTACAGGCCCCATTGGTCAGTTTAAAAAATCCAGCAAGTTTCCTTGGCAACCAGCAAGAGTGCGCTGCGGCTTGGCACACTGAGAGTAACTGGCTGATGATATGCAAATTTAAGGAAACAGAAACTAAAGTTAAAAAAAGGCTCAGAGGCAGGATAAATATGTCCTGTGAAACAAAAACATTCCCTCCTTTAAAACCTGTCGACTGTAAGTCTGGAGTTTACTGACTGCACACAGCACTGTTGTGGTGGTTAAGATGCAGGATATTCCTCTGCGCCGGGATGCTGTGGTCCTACACAAGAGGATGCAGAGAATAACAGTGTACATTTAAAATGCAGTGACTGAACACTGAGCCAGACAGCAAGTTTGGTATTGACAAAGTAGAAGAGAAAGCTGCTGAAGAATATTTGAGCAATACCTGTTTCTAAGTACTGTACATTTGTTGGTGTGTGAGTTGTGCAGTGTGCACTACGTGTGCAATTTGTGAGTCATGAGGGTCTCCTATTCTTCACAAATGTTCCATTAGTGCATCAAGTTTCCATTTAGGGACGCAGCAGTGCTGCTGCAAGAACTGAATCTGCTTAGTTCCATCTACTGGTGTATTTACCTGAGTATAACAGATAGTAATTACTACTGGTTAATACAGTATTCCCATGTAGAAATCAACCAGATCCACTCCCCATGATTTGAAGAGTTTCAGATCGAGAAACTTTTGTGGTCATCTGGTACGACGAGTGAGGGAGAGTTTGCAGTACAAACGAGAACAAATGCTGAATGTGAAGTGGCTGCCAGTGGCCACTGACCGGAGTTTACAGCGTGCTAGCTTTTTACTGATTCAGGTCCAGGGTCCTCTGCAGATGAAAGATACGGTTCCTCTGAGTCTCAGCATTAAAAGATGCTATTTGACGCAAGAACTACAGATCTGTAACCTCTCCCTCTTTCCCAGTTTTTAAGTCATGTAACTTGTTAACTTTTGACATTTACCTCTGTGGAATTACAAACCATTTTTATATATTTATTGTGTATCACTCATGCTGCTGTAGCACTCAGTTCATTATCCACACATCCACTTCAACACAAATTAAACTCAACTATTCGTGTCAATGGGCAGCATGAATCACGCACCATTGTCCATAATTAGGGATATTCCCGCCTCAGCATTTTCTGTGTGAATAGAGTGTGTAGTGTGTGTTCACACGGTGTCTCTCAAGGTGTCTGAGTCGTGATGGTAGCTCATTAATCGGAGTTAATTGAATCAATGCTGTTTTCCTTGCCGTGTCCCAGGAGTATAGTATGGTAATAGTTCAGATGTAAACCCTGGGGTGCTGTGTTCATTTAATACTATGGGATTTGGAGATTGACTGTGGAGTCCACTGTGTATAGCAGCGTTTCTGTGAGTAAAACTTGGTCATTGCCCACATTTCCTGAAAGATTTCAATATCCCGGACAAATGATGTAAATGTCATTCTTTTCATACATAAGCCTTTAGCCAACACGTTCATTTAAATGTTTTATATGAAAAGATATCAGGACATTCTCTTCTAGCCTTTTTCAATACAACTCTAGTTGTGCTTTGGGGTGAATTATTTTAAGTCAACATTATGACCAGAAAGATTGAGATACCTCAGACCAGGAAAAAAATGGTAATTACCAGATAATGAAATCCCTGATGTATAGACCCACAAATAGTTTCCCATAGCCAAGGCTGAAGATTAAAGAGAGAGGCTTGTTCATAGTATTGATAATTCCCTATATCAAACAGATGTGTGTTAGCTATTAAGAGGGAGCTCAGCTGTAGTATGTGATTACCTAAAGGGGTCAGACTGTCTCATTTTTACAACAATTGCGTGTGGAGGCTGACTCTGATAGACACAAATGGATACTAATAAATGTATATATTAGTTTGTCTGTAGCCAGATGCGTCCTCATGACGTGTTCACTTTTAACGGCAATGTTTCATGGTTGGCTTGCGGCAAGCAGTGATAGCAGGATGAGAAAAAGATAGCTGTTGTTTGTTCGAACCACTAGTGTCTGAATATTTTTCACTGATGCCAGCAGCATAGTTAGTGCCCAAGGCATTTTATTTGAAGATGGATTAAATATGCTAAATTAAATGTTCTTTAATAATAGTTTTAAATTGATTGATGGATTGATTTTGAGTCACCATTAGTGAATTAAACACAATGGAGTAAGGTCTTTTAAGTTGTTTTTGATGAAGAACCAGTGTTAAAATGTACTGCAATATGTGACATATGGACAACCTTGAAGCTCTTGCCTGTTCATCGCTTGATAAAAGACTGAGACAAGCTACTCAAATTATCAAAGAAATGCATTCATTAAAAATGAAAGATAATTTATCGTTGATTACTGTAGTTACCGATACAATGAACAGTGTATGTGTTGATACAGACAGTTACATTGGGATGTTTACTTAACAGCTTTGTTATAAGCATAGTGTAGACATAAAGAGACAGAGAAGCCGGGATGAACAGACTCAGGAAAGGTTAGCTATAAACAGACAGCAAGTGACTCATTTACATGTCAGGCAATAACATGTGCACCTTTTCCTGCTCATCTTTTATAAACATATGGAGGTCTGAAAGATAATACACTATTAGTTTGTATCCCTGTTGCTGAGTTTACTCCCACTGGATCCTCAGATTGAGACAGAGAAACATGTGCACCTACTATCATCTTGGACTCTGGCCAAACAGAAGGGAACTCAAAGAGCAGAGAGTCAGGGGAGGCTAGCAGGAGAAGACAGGCAGTTCATTTAGTCTGTCTGTGAACCCTGTGAATGTTTGTTCATAGTTGATTGCAAGCCCAATGAGCATGCACACATACTCTACAGTAGTAGAACACTATTGTTAAACCCATCCATGTTTTGTATATTCTATACTAATACATTTTACTTTAATTGAATATATTATCTGGTTTACAAGGGAACAATCAAATGTTAGCTTTAGTGATCTGTATGGTCCCTTAAGGACATTGGCTAATAGGACTCCAGTCCTAGCATCCAGTAGGAGACTCAACACTGTTAATTAGTGCATATGTCATCTGCACGGCGACAGCCAGAGGTCTTGGGAGATGGAAACAAGGCTGGGTGAGAGTCATTACACTCCATCATCTCAGCACTGCTCTCTTCTTCTTTCACTTAATTTCACTACTTCTTCGCTCTCTGTTCTCTTCTCTGTCGATGCATCACTTCTTGCTAAAAGGCAACAACAATGCCCTGTCTCTTTCTATTGTGACTGGATGCCATCTGCGTCTTTAGAGATACCAGGTCATGTCCTGCTCCATGCATCATTCTTGATGGAATAATCTCTAACAAGCGCACACAAACATTACAGATAGTAAGGTACTTTTGGACCATGTGTTAAATTTGGATGGGGAATGTTGAAATGCGTGTTTGTGTTTTCACTTAGTCAACTTGTTTGCACTTGAACTTGTGTTCACATTGAGTGGGAAATAAAAAATACAAACACAACAAAATCACTCCACCTATAGCCTTAACCTCGTTAACATTTTACTGTAATGCATTTCATGTAATTTCTGTGCCAATAAAATAAACAGAGATTAGCATACTATTTGAGTTCATTAATGTGCATTCAGGACTTTGGGCCAGACTTGTTAATTAGATGGTGCAACCAGTCAAGAAACACTACTTTTTTTGGTTTTGCAGCACTGGATCTTTCAACTAATACACTTTCACAGTGACCTCTTCTCGTGATGGCGGATTTAAACACAACAAAGCTTCACAGTGTGGAACAGCACTATTACAGAAGTTATGTTACACAACACTGAACAAGACTCAATCCATGAAATACATAATACAAGGTAACAGTACAGTGCAATTAAACTTAAAACAAAACCAGATAAAAACATACAAAGACCTATCTCTGTACAGAGAAAAGCCTCTCGTTAGATTGCTTCGTCGTGGTTAGTGTGTTCCTTCGGACTGATGCGGTGGAATTTCAGTAATAATAGTGAAGTCCCAACAAAACCTAATTAGCTTTACCTTCCAAATGCCCAATGGTCAGTTTAGCTTTTTAGGTCATCTAATATGGGGATTAGTTGAAAAGCTGCAGCCTTCTTTGACTTCCTTCATGCTTTCTTTGTTTGTTGTCCCACGTGTGACCTACAGTTGTTCCCTCATCTCCCTCAAACTCCAATTTGAACAGACGAAAGATCAAGGATCAGCCCTGGATTAAAGAATTTGAAGACGAGAGGGACACTGAAGAGATGAATGCTATACCCCTGGGTGTCTGATCTAAACCAGTGTGTGATTGAGTTTGACATGGCAGGGCATTGATAAAAACACAAGGCCACACTGGCTGCACGTGTAAACACACATGAACACGACCAACAGATGCAGTGTAGCAGAAAAAACATTATTTAGCATTTCTTTTTTTCAGCTCAAATGTCGTGACCAGCCACATTTCTGCAGTGTAGTGAAGCACCTCACTTGACTCTCTCTCCACTGAAACATATGCCTGCTGCAGTATCTTATTCTTTTACTCTAACATACTCTTATCTAGAAGTAAAAAAAATAATTTCAGCTCTCCTTAGCTTCAAACATTATTTTAGTGTCACAGGAGTGTAACAGTAACAAGACTGAATGGCTTTGATGGACTGCAGAATTATTTCTACATTATGATGGCTAAACCTCCAACATTTAATAAGACCATTTGACCATAGCAAAGCATTAACATGAATATGGTCCATTATTTAATCTAGGACTGCAAGAAACAATGATTTTCTTAATTGATTTATTTTCTCAATATTTTATGAAGTAATTATTTTGTCTACAAAACACCCATGCTGGTCTTAAATATCTGGTTCTGTCTGACCAACAATCCAAATATATTTCATGTGTATACAGACTGTACACTAATTGTCAAGTTCTACCTAACGTTCATTTTTGCCAGCACTTGCCCAACTTGAACGGCTGGTACACTGAGTCCAAAGGATGCACGGGACAACTCTTTTCAACACAGCCTTGATTTTATTGTTTCTCTTATTATTTAAGAGCTAGTGGGTCCTTATAGGTTGAAAACCTATGAACACAAAAAAGCAAAAATTATACAAACATGTAAATAACTTTAAACAATTTCAACCCAACAAAATAAAATAAATAACTACGCTACAAGTGGCTTCTTTGGTTGCACCACAAGCTGACTTACTCTGCCTCTGTCTCTGCCTCTGTACCCACAGGAGCTTTTCTCTTTTTCCTTTTGACACGGGAATGTAATTTGAACTTAACAATAATCATAGATTAACACTAAAATACATTCAGAATGTGAACCAACTCTTACAATACATAACATCTCAGCATTTACCTCATTCTCCTATTGCGTACGTTTTCAGTTTTTCTTGGGGCTTGCTATGACTTTGTAAGTACCGGGTCCATACAGAGTAGAGGAATGTTGTTATTTGTGATCAAACATGGTACACTAGAAAGGATGGAGAAGGGCAGATGAAGATGAGGACTCACCAGCAAATAGCCGTGAGGATTTACTTGGTTTGACACATTTTTTACTTGCATGTCCTCATAGTGTTTTCAGGCAGCAAGCTGCTTCCACTGCACTGGTCACAAAGACATGCTGTCAAATTTGGCAGTAAAGTTTAACTCTGCTGCCAGCAACCTATGCCATGATTTAGTTAAGCTAATTGAGGCTGGTGTTGCTTCATGACAATACATGTTTAATTGTTTTATTTGTACAGTGCTGGTGAAGAAGTATATACAGGTAATTCATGGCACACATTTTGACTTGTCAATGCAGAAAAAAGTGGAATAATTAGCATTAATGATGACTAAGTGGGCCGGTTCTACTTCCACATGCTCATCCACTGACATGACTTAAGAGATTCTTCATTAAATGTCGCCATCATTAAGGTTATTATTTAACCTTTTCCTGCTTTGACAAGTCCAAATGTCTGCCAAGAAATGGTCTATTATTAGAAAGAATGTTGAGAGTAAATGTTCACTTTCTGAGAGCAGCTGAACTTAATTTACTCACAATAAAATAAAAACCTTGAAGGGTCTATTTCTTGGTTGTATAAACTGGAGCATATGGTGCTCCAATGTGTTGATAAGTTTTTGACCTTGAATCTGTCACGACCAGGTGTGTGTGGTGGGGCAGAGTCTCAGGTGCAGAGGAAACTACAGGAGTCACAGTGAGGCGAATGCAAAGTTGTTTACTTTAGGCAAAGTTACAAAAGTAGGAAAAAACGATACAGGACACTAGCTCAAAGGCAATGTACACACATGGGTTACACAAAGACAATCCCACAACGGACAAGTGAAAGACAGACTAAATACACAGGGGAACGCAGGCAACGAGGCACAGATGGAAACAATGTGGGCGGGGCTTTTCAATCACACAGGGGGAAGGCACAACAGGAGGGTCTGGAACCAGAACAGATGAAGGTAATAAACAATCAGTAAACACTGGGAAGACACGGGGTACAACCCAAGTCTCTATGGCCCAATCCCAATCTCCACCCTAAACCCTCAAGCCCTGAACCCTCAGGGACTCACTGACGTCAGCTGCTAACTGGTTGAGTGTGAGAGTCTGTGAGGGCGTGAGCTGGTGTGAATATGAATGGGACAGCACTTTGCTGCAACATCACGTGACTACATACAAAAATATTGTGTGCAACTATGTATTTATTTTAGACTTTTTATTCACTGGTTCAAACGTCTTCCTCATCAGATGAGAAGTCATTTTATATTATTCATTCACTCGTTTTTGTCAAAATAAAATGTATGATGAATGTACAGAAAAAAATATCTATTCTGTTTGCATTCCTCTAATTCATGTGTTTTTATGTTCCATAATAAGGTATTTTATCGGGTTAAATGCCCACGTGCCTCTTTGTTTACCTTTTTTTTTTTACGTCTCCGTTCTTCCATTGGGGACTGCGTGTTAAACCTCACGTTGCAATGCATTGTGGGTAATTCCCTTAGGCAAAGTCAGCATCTAATGTTGACTTACGGAAAGGGTCCATAAAGGGCTCAAAATGTCTGCCACAGAGCCCCCAGGCACTCCACAATGTAATACTGGGACACCCCTAAACCCTCAAGGACTTCGCGGGAGCGCGCCTCAAAGTCTGTGAGGGTGGAGATTGGGATTGGGCCTAAATTGTCGTTTCCTCGCTCCTCGATTCAACCGGAAGTGGTTCTGCGCTGCCATATTTCAGGCTGTCCCAAAGCTCTTATTTGGCTTGGAGGAGCGAGGAGCAAGGAGCGAGGAGCGAGGAGCGAGGAGGGAAATCAGAGGAGACATTATTGAGGAGTTAAAGCGACACACATCAGCTGTCAGTCAGCTGCAGTCATCAGAAATTGTGTCGCTTCACGTGTCGCTTCAGAGGAAAGTACGTCTCATGTCTCTTAAAACAGATCCTTGCGTGGTTTCCTTGCGGCTCTCCGTGCATCCCTGGTGGGCGGGACTAAGACGCAAGGAAAGGACGCAAATGAGTGAAACAGAGATGCAATTTAGAGACTTGGCCATTTGCAGGTCTCCCTGTTCCTCTTCATCCAAAGTAACTGGGAATTGGGGATTGGAGCATGTGGTTTATCTTTGTCTTTTCACAGGTTTGCGTAGCAGTAGTATTTATAATTTACATGCATTTTTTATAACAACATGATGTGATACAATGGCCTTTAGCAACAGTTTTAGTTATCACTAGTTGAAGTAGGTCTCTGATCAATACGTTGCTTTACCTCCCTCCCTTGTATTTATCATAAGTCAATAATGTCTTCACGCAATGTGACAACATAACTATAAGAGTAACATCCTCATCCTGAAATATCAGTATACATTGTTATTCTTGTCATAATCTAAGTTGACATTGAATGGCTTTTTAATATCTTTTGTAGGTTGTGTGGAAATACTCATCAGGAATAGATCAGTATTTCCTCTTTGAGAGAAGTATTTTAATATAAAAGTCCACAACGTTTCTATGAACTAGAAGAGTGGCAAACATTTTGTGGATCAACATTTGAACGCCATTACATTAACGCCATTTTTCACCATCTTGCTCTGTGTTTTTCTCTTTCTCTGATTCAGTCACTCTACTTATTTTTCCTTGATTTTACATCATTCACGCTCTTTCTTGCGCTCTGTATATCCACTCTCGTTGGCTCTACATTGCAGGTCAAAAGCATGATTCATTCACGGACGTTATTTAGACATCTTGGACACACATCATTTGCTTACAATGGCACCAAGGAACTAGTGCAAAACCGTAAAATACCTGTCCATTCATTTGAATGTGAGCGTATGCGAGTGTGTGGAGCACAGCAGAAACATAAAAAACAATGTGTGGGCATAAGATGCATCAGTACAATAGCTCGTGTACTGCTGCTGTAGCGTTTACATTTCCAGAAGCCCTGTTGACACGTGGAGGCCAAACAGAACCTATCTTCAGTTACAGTCATCGGAAAGGAATAGCATTTACTCCATCGCCCAGATTTTTCAGTTTTATTTGTTTTTTTGCAGTCAGGAAAGACTGTAAAACCTTCCAGCCTCATTTGTGTTGTCACATAAGTACTCTCAATGATTTTGTAATTGTCCTTAATGTCCTTAAATCTTTTAAATTAGTATGGATTACGATGCACTGCTGAGCAACAATCCATTAACCATCTCCTTAACTGCACCCATGTGCATTTGATTTATTGCTTCCACCATTTGTCACTCTTGTCTTGAACAGTTGTCTGTCCAGGTTTGTTTTGGCTCGAACCTATTAAATATTCATTCATTCAATGATTGATCACTATAGTTTGTTGTTCTAGATATTAGAAAACCTTTGATTAATAAATCAAAACAGCATGGGCATTATATTATCGGTGTTCTGCCTACAATGCCCGATGCACTGAACCCATACAGATTTAGATTTGCACTTCCCTGATGTTCAGATCGAATTAGTGCATCGCAACAATGGCTGCGAAGAACAGAGGCCACACTTTGTGACTGCGATGAACGTCTTTCTGTACCCATTGGAGTTTGTTTTATGCTGTAATGAAGTGAAGTTTGTGTGTGGATATTGATTTAAATTAAATACATTTAAAAACAATAGTAAAGCCCAATATTACAAACATCATGACGACATCCTTGGACCCTCGCATCAAACAAGGAAAAAAAAAGATCCCTAAAAAGATCCCTAAACAAAATAGCTGAATGTGTGATGGAGGACACCGGTATTTGAACCATTACTGTTCTATATATATATATATATATAAAACACTATCTCACTGTGACACTTCATCACAGCTATTTCCCCTCTGACAGCTCTGACAAATGGACCCATTGTCAATTACAAACTTGAATGTGATATGTCACAACAGAACCTGTTGTTCACTGATAAATGGTAAAACAACCATAGTAGTTGGCCACTGAAAAAAAAAACAAATTAAAATTGGGCAATATGATGAGAAAGTGTTGATAAAATGACAGTGACATTATTTAGACAACTGGCCAGAAAGCCTTACGTGGCTTTGATCACGCAGAGTGAGAGACTGTCGATGTATCAGTAGAAATCTAGACTTCATCTTTAAACAAATCTTTGGTCCGGTGTGATCTTGAATGAAGTTCAACCATACATCTTTTGGTGCATATATTGTTGAGCTACAAATTTGTAGAAAGTGTACGAAGATAAACAAAGCTGACTGATTTTACTTTGAGCCAATCAGGGAGCTTTGAAAATGCTGCCAATCTGAGCCTCGTGCTTGCGTATGTTTTTGATTTTCGGTAGTAGCAGAGTGTACGGTCTTACCACTGTAAATTCAATAAAATATATCACATACTTTTATTCCGGGTCAAGGAGTCTACATATAAACAACTCTTTCAAAAGCCAAATGAATTTATTAAGCACAACGTGTGTAAATGTTGTAACCTTCTGGACCCGAACTAAACCATCAAGCGGTGAAGACCATGAGGAGATATTGAGGCTGCAGCAGGATAGAAAACAGCCTCTTGTTCATTAAGTCGCTCCCACATCAAGTGCAGCCATCACAAACATTACTAGACGATCTTAACATTACTGTTCAAATGTTGCAGACGATGACAGGTGATGGGGAATATGTGACTGTTAGTGATCATACCTCTGTAAAAACTATTCTTAATGAGTCGCGGTGCGCTGCAAATCATTTGTTCTGCACTTTTAGAACTACATTGAACATAAGTAGTGTGAGATAGGACACTACTTCCCTTTTTGTCCCCGCAGTCAGTCCCTGCTTTAGGACCCTGCAGACTCTCTCATGTGTTGTGAGTTATCTGGCAGGTTAGAGTTTTAGGAATTTACTTCTTGATATACTCATAAGAATGTACAAATGCTTAATGCCTTATCAGGTGAAACAAATGAACAGTCAAGGTGATGTCAGTAATGACCTCAGGGTCATTAAGAGGAGGGAGCTAAGCATTTGAACTAAGGCTGGTTACTAGGTGCAGATATAACTTGTGTAATTGTATCATTATTTAATTACTTTTCTGGCTCTGGCAGGAGCCGTTCACATCTGAAGGCAGGGATGCGTTTCTGAAACACGGTATTAAACAGACCAAGGTGCTAATTCTCTGGATTATAGATACGTTTTGGTATTACTGGTGCTTTTTATTAACACTTTTTTTATGTTTTGATGTCGCTGCAGCATGGTTTGCTCTGTTCTCTGTCGGGCCGAGCTTCTCCAGCTGCACATAGAAACAAGCAGATACGTCACTTTGGTAAAGTGTACCTGGTGAAGTGAAGGATACTCACGTTGACAGCAACGACGTTTGTTACTGTACGTGCAATACAATCTTTGTGAGCAAAAAGCCAATACTTTATCAATACATCTGTGCAACAAGAACTGCTGACAACGAAAGTGAAACCTAATTCAATCGGCCACCGGCACTATGTTCACACAAGCACGAAAGCTCTTTTTCTGTAAACATCTCTGCTGGCTGAGACAAAGCAGCCAGGAGGACACTTTAGAAGGGAGGGGTGAGCAAAGGGGTATTTAGTTGACTGCAGTCTACAACACACCACTAGATGCCACTAAGTTTTACACACTGGGCCTTTAATTGAGTCAATGCTAAAACAATCAAGTGCAACCGTGCAATGTGATTAACTCTGCTTTATTTGAAAATTGTAAACTACCAGCTTGATTTAACTGCCACTGGTTTGAACATTAAGCACCAACATTTTTTTTCTATGCAACTGCAATCAGTGTTAAGCCCTACAAATGTAAGTGTTACTGCTTTTCCTTCATTGCTTACCAAAACAGTTTCAGTGCTGTCCCAACAGGTGAGAAGAGGTGCAGGGAGGGAAATAGACGTCATGCAATAGACGGGTGCACAGCATGCTCTGTGAGGTGGCAGGGTTGCTTTCTAAAGTCAGTTGAGTCTTTTATGTGGATGTAAGCAAACTAGACATACCACAAACGGACAAGGAGGCACACAAATGAACAAGAATAAACGGTGCACACACACACACACACACACACACTGAAAGATCCACAGGTACACGTACATCTTGTGCTGCAACCTTGAGAAATAAGGTCAAATCAAGGTTAAAATGAGAAAGTCAGCTTATAGAAATTGGCCACTTTCACAGTTTTAGATGTTTGCTTACAAATGCTGTGCAGACCTCTATAATGACAAAATATGACAGTTAGAGGACCCAAAACATGCTCCAGGAAATTCAAATATATATTTCAAAATAATCAAAAGACATAAGTGCACATAGGAATGGCCATCATAAACTTCCATCATAATGTTCTAATCTCTAATTCACATTCACAATATATTTTAATGAATTGATTAATGAATTGATTTTGATGCCTGCGCGCCAGCACCAGCCGTGGTCAGTCAGTAAGTCTGTCTGTTCCGTTCTCGTGAACACATTGTCTAGAATAACCCTTTAGGTTTCCAGCTCTTAGATAATGCCACACTTCTATGTGGCATAAACCAGTGATTTTATATCTGTCCCCAAAACCCTACTCCTCTAAAACAGAGTTCATGGGTATTTTATGGCTTTTGTATTTGAGTCAATTTCTTATTCTAAATGCAATGAGAAATTAGTTCTGGATAAGTATGGAAGCCTTGTTGTTGCTGAACCAGATATTCAGTATTGAATAAATATTCTTCTTTGCAGTTCCAGATATGAGTATTTGTTTGTGTGTTCAATTGTTGCTTGATCATTGCTGTGTGGCTACGAGTAGATTTTACGATCTCCCTGTTTTAACGCGACTTCCCAAGTGGCTTTCCTAATCTTAAGCTCTTCGTCTCTGCGAGCCTCCGTCTTCCCTCAGTGTAATGGAAAAGACAACCTATCGCAAGTGAAGATGCAGCTTTCTAAAGCTTTATTTAATGTTAGTTTTCTGAGTTTGGGAAAAATATCTTCCTAACCCTTGTGTTCCCTAGGTTTTCAAGTTGAAGTAGTAAAAGTACATCAAACAATAAGGCAGCATAGAGTTGGAGTTATGTATTAATATGTTCCTGCCTACGGCATCTTTCTGTGCATTACTATGAACACCGTTTTGGTGGATCGATTTTCAGATGTGAAAAAATATTGAAAACATTATTCTGAGGAGATAACTAAAATCTATGTGTGAAATGACAAACAGCTAACTTTTATATTTTGACAACAACACAGGCACAACTAGAAAACTGACTATTTAAAAAAAAAGAAAAACCCTAATGATACTCCTCTTGTTCAGAAAACACAAGTTTGAGCACATTTAAAGATATATGGCTGGCAGGGTTGTATTATTAAGCTGCTTAATAACAACAACCCTTTTTATTGTTTTAAGTCAATTAAATGAATACAACATGCCACTCTTGTCGTCAACATTTGGGAGCATGAGCTAGAGTTTTCAATGACCCTAACCCTATACTGTGTATCATATCTAAGTATGCATGCTATTATGTCTTGTCACCTACAGTAATGCTTCTCATTGGTCTTTCCAATTTTTAAATGGCTGCACTACTGTTTCAGTCAGAGCTGCTGGGTGCATCTGCATGTGGTTGTTCGTTATGCTGTACTGCTGTGATGAGTTGTGGTTTCCCAACATTTGTGTCTTAGTGTCAGAAACACTGATGCTGAACAGGATGGAGTTGAGGTGCCGAATTAATATTGCAGGCAGCAGTGATTGATTTATTCTCTCTCTCACTATAGATCTGTAATCTCTCCCTCTTCCCCGGGCTCAGTGCCTGATGCTAAGTCTCTCTCTCTCTCTCTCTCTCTCTCTCTCTCTCTCTCTCTCTCTCTCTCTCTCTCTCTCTCTTTCTCGGCTCCACAACATGGTAGCTAGAGGGAAGTGCTCTGCATAGCCACAATAACCATAGTCCTTAACACTTTGGACAGCGTAGTTATCCCAAGTATGTGCGGTACAGTTAACCAAACCATCTAATTTCTTAATATCTATTAATGTATTAAAAAGAGAGTAGCATTAAGGTTATCATTCCGTCTATGGATTACATATACATTTGTTAATTAAAGCGCAGAAGTTAACCAAATTGATTGTATTTCTCCCACAGGCACCCATACAGAACTTGTGAACTCTTTCATTTATGACTGCAGCTTTTTGTGTAGCAGTTATATTTTCCAGCTTAATTTTTTAGAGCATGAGTAATGCACACTCATGTAGAATCAAATTTATGCTGCTGAAAAATGGGAGTCAGATGAGTGTTTCTGTAAGAGCCTTTGCTTCATATTAATGTTTTGTTTACTTTAGTATGGTAAATACCACTGGCTTTCAGGATGACCTTTTGTGAAAAATAATGGATAATGTTGAAATGCTACCATACCTGTGTGAATTGCATATTATAATAAAGTGTCAAGCTTATCCCTCGGGCATGACATTGGAAGTTCAATACATTTCTCTGTAATGATATCATTTCTATTTTATGTATATTTTTTATACACATTTTTCGACCCCATAATATTATATTTGTGCAATTGAGTAAAATATTACTCTTTAATCATTTGGTTTATCCTAACTCAAGTGCAATATGTGATTTTTTGAAAAATTACGTGCTTAACCATGTACCCTCTTTTGTTCTTGTGTCTGCAGAAATGTATGAAATTCAATGTGGATGCTCCGATTTGGCTGTCCAAGCAGCGGATCCTGTGTAGTCTCAACCAGAGCCTGAAGGATGTACTCAACTATGGCCTATTCCAGCCGGCCTACAACGGCAAGGCTGGCAAGTTTCTGGACGAGGAGAGACAGCTAAGGGAATACCCTTTCCCATCCATCGCTCCCGTACCTTACCTGGAGGTAGGTATGGATCATGTGTATGTATGAGGCTTTAAGGAGACTTGGCCGGGGAGAGCAAGAGATAAAGAAGAAGTGGTTCAATACATGCCATATATCAACTTTCTGTATATACATCCAAATAATGGGGAGAAAATCAATTCACATAAGAATTGCTATTTTTAACTTTTACAATTGTGAAATGAATCCCAGATTACAAAACGTTTCAGTCGTTATGTTGACGGAATGTAAAAGGTATAATCCAACTTCAAGAGCACACTGCAGCAACCAAACTATATACGTGTTTTGGGTGTGTTTTGGATTAATAGTACTAATAAGAAGCCCTGTAAGCTATAGTTTGAGTATTTCATGAGTTCTACACTCACCAAGAGACTAACATTAGCAAACGCTGAGCACCGAGTCTAGCACTAGCAAACAAAGATTATAATAATAGTTGACAATGATTGCAACGCTTGTCCAGTTAGTAAACAAGCCCTGTAAAATGAGAAGGCGACTGAACAGACATACTTAAATAATGTCAGATCACACAATACAACAAGGTATGTGTAGCCTCCCAGAATGTCACAGCTCTTTAGAAAATGTACCTTTAAGGGCCACTGTAGTTGTGACTCAGGTAATTTTCTTCATATACACTAAACACGCGATACCTGTTGCTATTCAAACATCTTATAAGTCATTTTCGATGTTATAAAGTATCTGCATCAGTCAAGTTGTCTAAAATGTGTGTATGCATCACAAGCACACACACGTGCGCTCACACGGCATGATGGTGTGGGATGGTGTGCACGCGGTGTATGCTTTTCCTGTCATGATCTGTCAGTCAAATCTTACAGCACTAATAGCATGCTCAATGACAGCGTGTTGTCTGCAATGGTTGTCATCTCTTCGAGATCATTTTTGTGCTTGTCCATCATGGTTTTTGATCTTGGAGAAATGCAGGCGTATAAAGAAGAGTTGCTTTACTAACAGAAGTGTAAAGATCCAGGTGGTTTTCTGACTGGCCCTCTTTACTTTTACTAGTTTAAGTGTCAATATATGAGCAGCATAATACAGATTTATGTTCCACTTTACGCCTCAGTTCAATACCAAACTCAGATGCATTGGGAGGTACTGCTATTGCTCTTGTACATCTGATGGTTTGCAATTTGAAATATATCTTGTGAATTAACATTAATTTAGTATGTTTTCTTTGGTGGTTTAGTTTTGGGCGGTATCAACAGTGATGACTGTGACATGTCTCTCTGTATATGGATCAATATCTGTGGCGTATTGTTTTGCCAGTAGAACAGCAATGACAAATGCTAAAACTTCAGACATACACCAATACAACAACAGTGTTACAGCTGTATACTGGGGATATATATGTTCTTGTTGTATCTGTTTTATCTCTAAATTAAGTCTATCGTTGGACTTCAAAGGTTTTCAATCTAGCAGAATAGGTGTGGGCTCTGATCAGTTTGTGTGTTTGTGTGCTAGTATCTGCTGCTACTCTGTCAGAGCACTGTGTGGGTCATTGATTGACCAGCAGTTATTCCCTAAAGCCTGTGGTTTGTAGAGATGATTGACAGGTTTGGATTAGGAGCTCAAAACCGCTCCGCTCCATTGTGGATTCACCCTTTTGGTGAACACCACACATCGGTATAGAAATGGACGTGCACACACACTACGCACACACACATACACTAATGCTTGCATGCAGGAACGCACTCACATATACATACAATACCTGTGAGGCAGAAGTATTGTTCCTGGAAAGTGAAAGTTGCCTATCTATCGGTGTTTTTTCAGGCAAGATGTAATATGTGGAAAAGATGACAAGTAGGAACACTCAAAAAATATGCCAGCTGTATACACAGAGATATGTATTCCCTTAATGTCATTGCATTGTTATTAAAGGAGTCAGAATTTCAGTTTCTGTCTCTCAAATCTCTCTCTACCTTTCTCTCTCATATGACAAGTCAATATATTTGATGAAAATGATTTGACATAGATTGGGCTGAAGAGCTGATACTGTAGGAAAAAATAATTCTCGTTGTGTCTTTTGTGTATAGGGTTTTTGTGAAGCAGTCAAAGCACAAACAAAGAGTAACGGTAACATCGGCTGAGTCTCTTATGTTTGCTTTTGTGTTTCAGTTCCGCTATAAAAGACGCGTCTACACCCAGACTCACGTGGATGAAAAGCAGCTGTCCAAGCTCCATACCAAGGTAAGACCAACGAGCTGTGCACTCTGTCAGCCTGACATCTGAAGAGTGTGTGCTTGGTGCAACCTTCTAAACTGAGTGAATGACACATATGCAGTACAAAGAACTTTGATCAAAGCTTTGATAGCTTGGAGGCCAAATGGTTATAGCAAGTACTTGGAGGCTCTGGTTCAAATTTATGTTCCTTTTTTTTTTTTACACAATGCTTGGTAAGAGGATTTCGCTGGCAGATTGTCTATGTGTGTTTGTTGGTTCATACATGTGGAATTGGAGATCTTTATCTCAGCCATGCAGGACACCAAAAGTTTTGCATAAGGGACAACCCATGTGTGACAAAGTCTGTTTCATGCGGCCATGGTATATTAAAATGAACATGTGACGATTAAGTTAATAGTAGTTTAACTTTTTTCTGGTTATGTTTATCACATCAATGCTGACTTTCACCAATCTTGTGTAATGGCTTTTGTAAACATACTTAGCAGGTAGCACTGTATTTTCTTTCCTTGTTAAACACAGTATGTCCTGCAGTACACAAACATACAAACTAGAATTTTACATAACACAACATGCAATACATTTTATATATTTTCTCTCTTCTTTAGTGTCAACACTGTTTCATTGAAAAAATAAGACTCTATTGGACCTTCAATAAAAGGCTAAAACAGAGTTTATAGTTTAAATAAATATAATATATTGACTTAGTCTGTCTGCATTTTGTCCTCAGATCAGGTTGTGTAACAGCGTAAGTATGAATATGATACAGAAAGCAAGGAAGGTTTGGCAAAATCAGTCTTTACCTTTTAGGATAGGCAGGCTCATGCACAGCTACAAAAAAGTAGTCCAAACTGGCAAATAGAGGCAAAGCTGGCAGATGGTGGTCGAGGGCCGGCAGGTGGCCACAAATGCAGATACAGAGCTGCGGAATAGGACAAAGACTGGCATAGTCGAGCCACTGAGACAGTCTGGCAGAGAGTGAATAGTGGCTGGGCACTGTACGTATATGGAGTAATGGGGAACAGTTGTGGAAGCAGGTGACTAACCAGGTGATCATCTGAGGGAGGAACTCAGTGGGGCTATTTTTTACCTGTGGACAGGTAAAAAATGACAGGTCTGAAGTGAGTAAGTATGTGATGCAGATGAAGTAGATCCAATTATTGTCTGTGTGTGTTTTGGTTTGTGTGTGTACATGTGGGTGTAATAAGTGGAACAGACAGCAGAGATAATTGAATGGATTTGCATCAAACTCGATCAGAAGGCAGGAGATCTACACTGGAGGGGTGTGTGTGTGTGTGTGTGTGTGTGTGTGTGTGTGTGTGTGTGTGTGTGTGTGTGTGTACATGCATGTGCGTGTGTGTCTGTGTGTGTGTGACGCTGCTGCTGCTGTTGCTTACAAATCATGTAACTGAAGTTTTGATCATTTATGGAGGACTTGTGTGTACTCTGCCCCCTCAACATGAAATATGTTGCAGAATGTTTTGAAGCTCAAAGAACTGATACCACTGACGGTTTTAAATTTTGAATGAAAGAAATAGAGGCAGGTTCCCAAAAATGTAAATGTTTCTTACATTGACTGTTTTAACTTGTCTTCTTCTATGTTTTCTGTCTGTAACTATGTGTTTTTTATGTTGCTGCCTGTCTTGGCCAAGTCTCCCTTCAAATAGAAATGTTTAATCCTAATGGGACTCTCCTGGTTAAGTAAAGGTTTTAATATGTTTTCAGTTCTTTTAATCCTTGGAATTGTATGACGGTTTTGAATTTCAGCTCAACTTTACGAAGACAGTTATATCGTTTTTCAAACAGTGTTGAGACATGCCACATCCCATAATAATCAGATAAATAACATTGAATCAAGTAAGATCATTAAGTAAGCTGCACTACCTTTTATGTGGGACGAATGTTCTCAGAGGTGCTTTTCTTGTTGTTATTAGGCTAATGCTAGTGCTAACAGTTCAATGACTGTTGCTTTGTCATGAACTCTGTATATCCTATAAGAAAATGTTATCTTATCCTTGCCATTGTAGTTTGAGCAAATAGAGTAAAGGGCCTAGCACACGTGGAGTGGTTCAAAAACATTGATTATGAGTAAATATGAGTACGTATGAGTAAAACGGTCTCTGTAATTTTACATTTTGTATGATTGCTCCTTCGTTATCTAATACTCGTACAATTGTAACAGTAATACATTCAGCGGTCCTTACTGCTTTTTTATGCTTCTTATTAGCTTTCAACTTAATTAAAGGACAGATTGGACATAAAATGACATGCACTTTTTCTGTCGGGGTCAAATGGATTTGTCAAGACCTTTCAACATTTAGTTTGGAAAGTAGAAGCCAAAACCTTTTAAATGCCAATGAAATGGTGACTTAGAGAGGAAACTTTGAGTACATTGTTTGCTCATTTTGTCCATCTTCTGTATGTTCATGGGCGATAAGTGTTTAATGCTGTGTACTTTGATTGAGAAGAACAAGAGTGGGATGTAGTGAATGAGAGGGAGATGCATGAAAGCCGTGATGAGATGGGTGATTCATAATCTTGAACAGTGTCCCTGATCTAACCAGTCTGGTGTAAGGCGCTGCCGTCTGCTACTGTGCTACATTGTTATGACAAAGCATATGAGTGTTACTCAACAAGATCATTTTCTGCCCCAGCTACATTTATGTGGTAATTTCACACAATAAATCATCTGTAAAGAGATGATTTGTTGTGATTGACCTGTCTCACAGTCCAGTAGAAGTGGAACTGTTAAAATACTGAAATTCAGAAAGTAGTGTGAATCACACAGCGACCACTAACGTGAGCTCACCGAGTACAAACCTTAATGCATGAATGGGTGGTGAAAGCAACTGTGTTCTTTGAGCTATTTTGTTTAAGCAGTGAGTAATCCAGGACAGCTGTGCTATTGGAGGGAATAAAGGTAGTAATTTATCACTACAAGCTCCGGGAGCCATAATAATTTATTGTTTTCTTTACTAATCGGCACATCTCTCAACACAGAGACGTCTGACAGAGAGACCAGTCATTAAAGAATGTATCAGGTGAAATATCTTTCACAGTGCATGTATTTACAAAAATACTTTTGTACATAATGGATGATTGGTAAGGTGAGTTATACAACCTGATCACTATAGTAGGCCACAGTATCCACTGCTTTCCCTGTGAAAGTAATGTTGAAGGAATGCAGCTCAACTTATAATACTATTCAATATCATGGCCATATCCAAGTCGTCAAACGTGTTGATGGCAGCGCCAACTGATATTTTTATTATAAACGCAGAATATATGCTTAATAAATGCAGATGAAAAGTTTTCTTATAAAATACTAATGTAAAATTTATTAACAGCATCAATAGTACTGGAGTATTCAAATTATTCATATATGGATGGAAGTCTTTTTCCAGTAAAAACAAAACAAAATAGTCTCTTGTGCATGGATTGGGTGAGGTTATTGATGTTAAAAAGTAATAAAACTTTGACATTTGACACATCTTTTTTCAAACGGCACATATGTTACTTCTAAGGGGTAAAGAGGGAAATCCTATTATGGGAGACTCTTGCAGCCTCGGCAGTCACGATGTTCACCATTCATCCCGCACAGCAAGCTGCCCTGTTAGACAGAGGTCAAGCATTAGCCTACTTTGCTGGTATGGAGCTCATTCGCTGCAGGCTAAAGTTTGAAATGAGGTCATAATTGATAGGATTTCCCTTTTTTTTTTTTCCGTCTTCACATCCGTCCCAACTAGTCCCCATCATCCGGAAATTGACCCGGCTAACTGCACAGGGTGGCTGCATAGAACATATAGTGTGTGTGTGTGTGTGTGTGTGTGTGTGTGTGTGTGTATATATATATATATATATATATATATATATATATATATATATATATATATATATATATATATATATATATATATATATATATATATAGTTAAAAAGTAAAATTAAAATAAAGTAAAATGAAAGCAAGTGGGTGTTTGGTGTCAGAGGTCGGCCATATAATGAGGGCTGCAGAATGGGTGGCTTTTTTTCAGTGTAACAAAGAGCTTCCAGTAGGAGACATTTTCCAATCCTCTATTTTATAATAGCCATTAAGCTATTTACTCAAACTGCCTTCATGACTTGACTTGACCTTTACATTTTCCTATTGACATCGTCTTCACTGTATTACAATATAGCATATTTATTCCGTATATATATATATATATATATATATATATATATATATATATATATATATATATATATATATATATATATATATATTCCAGCAGTTAACTCAAGCTCTATGACGCCGTCAGAATATCATGTCATGTTTTTTAAAGCTGCACAACACATTATAGGGAAATATTTGAATCTTTCATCCATGTTTCACAATGACATCAAATGGTGAATGGATCTGTAATTGTTTAGCGCTTTTCTAGTCTTCCGACCACTCAGAGCGTTTTCAACACTTGTCATCATTCAACTATTTACATCCATACATATACTGATGGGAACCTGCCCATCAGGACTAACTAACATTCATACACCGTTGGCACAGCTACGGGAGCAGTTTGGGGTTAAGTGTTTTGCCTAAGGACACATCAACCTGGGCTAGTGGAGCCGGAGATTAAACCACCGATCCTCTGATTAAAGGACAACCCTGCTCTACCACTGAGCCCATCAAGATCACATACTTCATGCTGTTTAATATATGATGAACAGGGATCTGTGCTTAAGCCTGTCCTAGAGATTGATCAGTACAGATGTACGTGCCTGTGTGATGAACTCCTCATGCAGTTTAAAGTGGATTGGTCTGTTATAGTTGCACGTATAGAGATATAAGAGATGGAAGATCAGATGGATAGAAAAATATGCATGCTCTATATATATTAATGAATGAAAGCCTTGGGCATTATGGCCAGAGAGATGGCTAGGCAAGGGGTGGATTGGAAGAAACTAAAGAGGCATACAAAGTAGTGGACAGCATTTAGTAACGCACTATTTGGTAATGTGGTCACGACTCCAGAGAGCACATTGCTAGAGTGAGGGTGTTTCAAATGTGCTCACATACCATAAAATAGTAAAGGAATTGCAACATTATCAAAATATAAAATGTGCTAAATGTTTGGGTAAAACATTGTTCAGTATGATTCATGAGCTAAACCAGCATTCACATTAAAGTCTTTGACCGTGTACGTGTGTAGGAAAGCATAATTCACAAAATTCTCCCCCTAAAAAACTATTGCAGAGTAATGCTATTCCTCCTACACCAATGCATTGTGTTGCTGTTAGCCATCTATTGTATTTGTGAATGAGAATTCCTGCATTATTTTTAATATACAATGAAACCACACAGAGAACATAGCTCATTGTAGGGGTGATATTGTTCTGATATGCCAGATCCCTCCCAGCATTTGCACAGTGCTGTAACCCTCCCATCACGCCACTGATATTGCAACCAAGAAATTTGATGTGGGATCGCTGTATAATACACCAGTATGTACACGTGTACATCATGCACATGCACGCACGCACACACACACGCACACACACACACACACACACACACACACACACATACACACACACACACACACACACACACACGCAATCACACAATCACACACACAGACACAGCTGCATGCATGGCACAGGATGAGAGGATATTTCCAATGGGGAATCCCTCATACACAAAGCTCCCCTTATGGATAATCTCTTAATAAGAATGGAAATGTAGTACCGTTATAAAGGTAGAGACATGTCTGCGTAGAAACAACTATACACATATGCAGGCACACATGCTGACACACAAACACACACATGCAGACATATTCACACACACACACACACACACACACACATACAAACACACACACAGACAAACACTCAAAACAAACAAATACAAACATAGAATCATATTTCCCCAGTTGTAGTGCAGTGCTGAAATTGTTCATGCTGATTCTAATTTGACATACTGTTTGTGTCTCTGAATACATGTGTACTGTACGTAGTCTGTGGTGTTGTGTAAATGGAGTTATTTGTACTAACAATTATAATACCAACAATTCTGCAAACGGTTTGGATTTTGTAACTATTTTCAGGAAAACTGTAATACAAAAACATGAGCATTAGTCAATAGTCATGAAGTTTCCATTGTCATTAAGCACTTGGTTTTGGACTGTGGTACCAGAGATTACACCGACATCCTACATTATTTGTGTGGCTCTATCCTGTTATTTTTTTTAATATGTATTTTCTTTCACATTTCGGGTATCCTTGTCTTTCCTTGCTTCTACACCCCACCCACTTTCCCTCTCATTTTCTCTTTCTGTTTTCCTTCTCTCTCCTCCCTCTAGTTTCCCTCCCTCTTCTCTAACTCTCTCTCTCCCTACTCTCCCTCTATTCTCTCCACCATCCTGCAAAATCACCCCTTCCTATCTCTCCGTCTGTGTATGCACAGCAGTCAGTGTGTGCGTCTGTGCTTGGGCGAGTGTTTGTGTGAGTGACCATGTGAGTGTGCATGTGCTAATTTGACAATACGAGAGGTAGTGAAGGAGAAGGAGAGAGAACAAGAGGAGAGGAGACGAGGAGGAAGGGGACTGGATATGGCCATGTGGATGATGTTTTGGCATTGGGACTGTAGCTGACCTACAGGGAGTACGTGTGTGACGGAGAGTGTGCCTGTGTGTGAGAGATGGGATCCTCTCTGGGCAGAAGACAAGCAGCCGAGAGAAGAGAAAGAAAAGATAAACAAGCCAGGAAGGCCAGACTCAATAGTAAGGTACCCCAATTGCTCTCATCATCTCTTTAATTTAATTTTAGCCTTATCTCTTGGTGTAAACAAGTATTTTTTTTCTCTTCTGTCTCTCTGTTTTTCATACTTTCTACCTCTAATTATTTCCGAACAGTACCCAATTCATCCCTGTCTACCTGTCTATGCTCTAGCTCTCTTCCTCTCTCTTTAGTTCTGTTGTTATGCTCTGCTGTATGTTGGCTGTGTGCATAGCTGGTGCAGTCTTGTCTGAAACCTTTACAGAATGCTAATACTTCTTCCTGCACTGGTTCAGTTGCTAACCATAGGCTTGGATCACTGTGTGTGTGTGTGTGTGTGTGTGTGTGTGTGTGTGTGTGTGTGTGTTACACTCTGTGAGTGGGGGAGACGTTCCTGCTTGTGTGTGTGTGTGTGTGTGTGTGTGTGTGTGCACATTTAGCTACACGTGTGTATGAAAATGTGTTTATGGACGTGCACGTCATGACCGTAGGTCTTGCTTAGCCAAACCTTTCTCCACAGCACTATGTCAGAGCTAAAGAAAGATTCGGCTCCACACATTATCATTCTGCTATAGGTGAAAAACTAGCTTGTTTGTACCTCTTTAAACCAATCACAATCATCTTGGGCAGTGTTATACCCAGGATGCAGCGATGGTGCACTTGCAAATTAGATAGAATAGGAAAGCAGAAGGGGAGAATAATGCCTCGTGAGCTACATGTCCAATGGCTGAGATATATTTACAGTCTATGTCCAGTGAGTCGGACTACTCCAGGTCTGTCTGTCTGTCTGTTTGTTTGTCTGTTATCATAATGCTCATTGTGTGCTCTATGATGTAGTAGAGAGCCTCACGGCGTGTGCGTTAGTGTTCGAGAGAGTGAAAGCCGCAAAGAGCTGAAAATAAAGCATAATATCTGGGGCACAGTGGGTAAACTTGTTAAGCTAAGTAACTTCTCCACACAGTATTTCTGTAAACCACTGCTGAGACTCAACAGAGCTTGACTTAAGCTACTGCACAAATGGGCAGCCTGACTTACTCTTCCCACACAAAAATGTCTTACATACATCCTTAAGGTCAATTATTGATTCAGTAAAGAACTTCTCTCTCATCTAATTGACAGTTTTACGTATCATTTATGTGGTTTTGTAACATTGTTTCTCATATACTTACAAATCCAGCTAGTATAAGTAACAGTTAATAAAACTACACACTCAAGTGTTATATTAGTTGTTGTTTTTTTTCCTTGGTTTGTAGGGTGACGGTTTTATATAATGTTATAGATGTCTAGTTACACCCCATAGGCTGAACTACTGCTCCCACCCTCAGTGTTTGTGTCCACTTTTTGCTACTGATTTCTAGAATGTGTGCAATTGACATTAAATAGCAGCAATGAGTGGAGAATGTGCTAATACGTTATACATTGTCACCAGAGTTTGTCATTTTCCCTGTTAGTCTTTCACATAACCTGAGTAGGGTGTGTATGTGTGTTTAAGAGCAAGAGAGAGACATTGATTAGACAGATTAGAAAAAAGAAATTGATTACACTGTGTCCAGTATACTCTGAAACCAGGCCATGTAGACACTGTAGCCCCAGGCTCCTCATAACACACCCCTGGAAGCTCTATGTTGGTCTCTGCTAGCAGGTACGGCTAGTCTTTTTAGGTTATTCGTGAAATTTTAAAAAGTGTTGTTCTAGATCTAGACCCTCCACCTGACCTCAGATATGACAATGCAGTCAACTCCACAGTCTCCACTGCATTATGGCTCATACTGAACAGTCATTTCTGTGAAGGATGACAATCGTACACACGCCAGCCACATGCCGACACTGTCAGAACACAAAATGCCTCTTGTTTTTTTCAATTTGCTGATATTTTAAAACCAACAAAAAGCCATTTGGCGGATACAAAGCTCCACCTACTTTCTCCTTTTGTTTGCTTGTGTGTTGTGTTTCTGAAATGTAAGACACTACGGATCACCACTGATGCGTTTGACAAAAAGTGAAGGTACCATGCATTTTGCGTCCATCCATCCATTTCGCTGAACTGAAATTGAACTTCCTGTTTGGTCTTGATGATGCCACACCTCATTGCACAAGTTCATTTTACAATGGAGAAATAACACATTGTGTAGCTCCTTACAGTATAACATCCTACTCGCAGGAGACTCTCATTCTAGGTCAGGCAGTATGAATAGTTGACTGTAGAATAGGATGCCAGAGGCGTAAAGCACAATAGAGTTCTAATAGATGTCTGGCTGAATATACACGCGATGCACACACCCCTGCGTCAGCCTGAAGAGTACCGGCTGCCCTCTTCTGTTCTCTCTCTGTAGCCAGTAGGCTTGTTTGAAACCAACCAATCAATCAATCCATTTTATTGAAAGTGTACAATCCTGAAGAACCGCCTTCATTATAAGACTTAAGTGAAATTTTGAAGTGTATTAACCTAATAGAGAAATAGATAAAATTAACCTTTTCTATAGTCGTCTCCGTCACAGGTCTTTAATGTTTCTCTTTCATTTGAGTTTTTTTTTTCCACGTTAAATTTTGCTTGACACTTTTTTTTTTCTTTAACAGTTAAAAAAAAAAGAGTATTAATGAGAATGAAAAGCAGAATAATTTGTACAACACAAACTCCATGCAGCTTTGTCCCAATTCACTTTACAAGAAAAAAAACAATATAATCAACAAAGCACACAGAAAGCAAATAAATAAATTATAAACATCAAAAGTAAAACAACGACATTCATTTTAAACATAAAACAATGTTTAAAGGGTGACGGTGAAGTGATGGAGCTGAAGTAAGAAAAGTTTCAGTATTGACTTTAAGATTTGACCTAAGCATGCTTCTTTAGCAATATTAAATGAAGGAGGATCATTTTTAGCTTTCTTTTCAGCAGTATTTTGACACAATTGTAACTGGGCTTAGCTCCAGTTATCTTTCGGTCTTTTCACTTGTGTTTCAATGCTCTGGCTGTGTCCTCGGCTGCCTGCCTGGCTGTGTCCTGGTGTCAGTTGATGTGTCTGCCTCAAAGCACATGACTGGACCTGATTCAGCTCTTTCTTTCTCTGGACTCTTTGATTCTGATGACAGCATGCATTCCACCTGCTTAAAAACACTCACAGGCATGTATACAAACAGCAATAGAGCTGCATTGTCATATTTCATGTGGTGCATTGTATGGACTTAAACTGCACACTTTAGTTATTACTTAACCCAAAATAAGCATCAAACTACCGTTGTTGACACTGTGGCCAGGAGAAAAAAAAACTATCATTCATCAGTCATAATTACAATTCACATAGTTACCACCATTGTTTTTCAGTGACATTGGGAGAAATGTATAATAATTTCCAAATAAACTCATCAAATCAATCCTGTGGCCTCTCCATGTATGCTGAGCATGTTTTCATAGATACAGTATATGCTCTTTTCTCATCTCTGCCCTCACACACTCAACATTGCCAACCTTTCAAGCAGGTGCACCTGATGGTTTACAGTGGTCATCGAGTCTGCTGTGATCTCAGGCTGAGGTTACTCCACTTACAGGGATCTATTGCGGCGCGGCGCAGATTGCAGACAAGTGCGCTCTGCTCAGCGCATCGGGGAATTCCAAGCAATCTCGTGGTATTTCTGGTTCCAGGCTCTCCATTCACATTTCATCCCCTCTAAACACAAGGCGACCCTTTGGCCAGACTCATTAAAAAGAAGATGACCCATATTGCCGTTGCCCAGGTTATTTTGTGTTTTGGACGGAGACACCAGGATAGACTGGCAGGAACGAACAGTCTTGGGAATTATTAGCAAGAAGATAAGTTTGAATTGATCTGCAATTGTTCATAGAACAGTGTGCCTGTTGAACTGCAGTGACACTGTAGAGTTATTCAAAAATGTTGGATGTTTGCACACAAGCATTTTGGTTTCTGTGGGTATTTACTTAATACACAAACTTTAACCAGGAAAATACTAGTCTGTTGTTGTGACACTGTGTTCTGGGCCTGAGAAACCGAAAATGCAGCCCATAGAGTATCATTGTAACAACACCCATGAATGGCCTGCTTTTCATAGAGCATATGTGTGTGTCTTTGTGTTGTCATTAACACAAATCTGCAATTTAAAATGTGTGTTTTCCTGTCCATGTCAATGCATTTATTTATTTTTCTGCATTAATGGTTTGGCAAGTAAGCCAGAGCTCATTGTTCTGATGGAAGAGACAATGCTGGACAAAGCCATGCTGCCGGTGTGGCCAGGAGGGTGGGTGGAATTGGTTGAGCGTACAGCAGAATGTGTTTCGGGGTCCATATACAATAAGCCTGTTCTCTGCATGTTTGTGTTGTGTGTGTTGATGAGTAGGAAAGAGACCGTGGCTTTGCCTTGCTTTGTTCCAGCCTCTAGCCTTCACTATCAGAGCCTGTTGTTTGGGCAGTGAAGAGGAATACAAGGAATTATAAAGAGCTAAAACATATCATTCCAGCGGTTCTGAAAAAAGGATTACTCAGGAGGTACCATGCTGCTACGTTCAGAGAGAGCTGCGAGGAGTTGGGCAACAGAGGTTAGACTTAATACTCTACTGCTAAAATGACTCATGAGATCAAGAGTAAATGCAGGTTACTGTATTGTCACAGCGTGTCTATGCCTACTGGCACTGTTCTTAGAAAGCAAGGTGTTTGCATTATTTTGTTTGATTTGTTTAAGTGCCAGCTTTGAATGATGAACTGGATTGATGTTTAATGAATTTGAAGAAAGAAAAAAAAAATGCAGATTTTTATTTGTATTTCTTTTATACGGTTCAGCGTATGAATTGCACAACATTTAGTTGCTCTGTTATGTATTCCATATGGTTTAAAAACAGGATAGGCCACATAATGGGGTGATCATACTGGTGTGTACATGCTGTGTCAGCAGATGGCATGGGTCCAGGTGAAGGCTGGCTTTAGACTAGAATGCAGTGAGGCATTTTTATTTCTCTCTTTTTGTCTTCTTGTTGTCCTTCACCTGCTTCATATTCCCCATCAAAAACATAAATACAAACGATCAGGACACCCCCCTGTACAGAAACAAGAAATAGTTCAAGCAAATCTCAGTTGTGCCACAAAGGACACTGGTGGAAATTATTGGGAACAGGTCTTATGATTATTATGATGATGACTGCGTCTCATGTGAACTAAGCAAGCTGTGGGATTGGACTTCTTTCTCAATGCTCACCAGGGAGGTGTAAAATTGAATTGCATTTTGCACAAAAACATTTACAGTCAATGATGTGTTAGATGTTGTTGCTATAGCAACAGCACCCCATCACTGTCTTTGAGGGTTTTTGTTTTTTTTACTGCACTCATTCATTATGAATAGACTGTGTGTTTAGTGAGCTGACTTCTGAATCGGTAAATGTAATTTTGTGTGTGTGTGTGTGTGTGTGTGTGTGTGTGTGTGTGTGTGTACACATACGTGTGAATGTAATGTGTATGAAATTACTCAGAGATTTATTTTGCCGTGATACAGTAAAGGTTGAAGATTCCCCTCACAGAAAACCCTATTCCTTGGCATGAATACAGTCCTCTGTCATACGGTACATTGGTCTTTTTGTAGCTGAGAGCATTACACTTTAAGCCTGTTAGGTATGGATATTGGAGGTTGCTTAATCTCTCGCTCACTCAGGCAAACATACTGTAGGCTGAGGAGCAAACAGACGTAGATCGAGGCAGAAGTGTTTATAGACACACAGATAAAACACAAATCTGTTCTAACAGGCATGAAACGGTACAGAGCAGCTTTGCGTCTCTTAGGGGACTTTAAACCCACATTAAACCAAGAAGGTTAATACTATTTTCCTTTATTAGACATATTTACTAAATCCACCAGTAAGATATGTTATTAAACATACACTTTGCCTATGGGCCGTGGATTTTTGCTGGAAATCAGTGTTTTTTTTAAGAAATACTCACTCAAAACCTTTCAATAGTGAATTATATTGAATGCAAAGCATCCATAGGAACCTTTCAAACCACTCCTGTACTGCATATTGCACTGCATTGTTGCCCATCCAGCAAACATAGTTGAATTCAGGAATGTTTGTCGTGCAGAAGGCTCCACACATTTCAGAGCAGACCTAATAACGCTGCGGTATTGTATCATAACTTAGGTTTCTGGTGGACACAGAGCTAATGACTACACTTCTGTCATGCTCTCCATAGACCCTGAAAAGTCAGAGTTCACCACTGTAGTCCTTTGTACCGGTAACACAGCACAGTGCTTATGATGCACTGGAATACACAGATACAACCGGTTAACCCAATACCTTCACCTCTTGTGCAGTACAAAGCAATCTGAAATATTAGGACAAAATATATGTAACCTTAATGAAACTTTTCTTTTTGTTGAAATAGTTTCAGAGAAATATTGATTTGGCTCTATAATACAATAATACAATAATAATAGTCCAAATGATGACCCAACATATACTTATTGTAAGAGTGTAGTTGTATGATGTAAACAATATCAACACATTGGCATCATATGTAAAGGAATGTTGCTCAAGAGATTAAAAACAAGTGAACTATGCAGTTAATATGTGAACAGATTAGTTTCCTTCAGAATTATTTTTTGCAACTTATACTGTATTTCAATCATCATAATCATACATGAAATCTGACCTCTGCATTTAACTTATTATAAGCATTAAGGGGGCTGCTGTGAAGCAGCTGGGGGTTCACACTACAACATAGATCCCCATAAACAAACTAATTGTCCTCATGATTGTAGATTGTGAGATAACGGCCTTCAGATTGCAATCCATTATTGTAATTTGTCATGGATTGCAGTATCATTTAGAATCTCTGAAGACTCAAACATGGACACACATACACTCACACACACACACACACACACACACACACACACACACACACACACACACACACACACACACACACAACTTCATAATTGTACATGTTTGTCATGTATTAACAACCCAGGAAGTTTAAGATGCTAGTGTTTTCTGTCTAGCCATTTTATCTGACAGACAGCCACCCAGGAGCCTGTTTGACATGATGGAGCCTTTATAGGCTGTAATAATATTGACTCGCAGCCAGAGATCAGCACAAATAAATTCTGGAAACAGACAAAGACAGAATACAGTGATTCCCACAGGATTTTGTGAGACTAAGGCAGGTGGACCATGGACCCTCAAGGGGAGTCTGAAGGCTCTCCTTGATGAAACTGTTGTATGTTTAAAAGTTAGATGTATCAATCTGGTGGACTTTGAGAGCAACATAAGGAGACTAGATCAATGGAGCACGTTGTCCTCCAATAATCAATTTATTGCTCTTGTTCTGGCAGAGGTGGAATTAAAAATGTTTTGGACCAGTGTCCAAAATCACATTCAGAAACCGTTTATTGCCAGGAATGTTTTCACAAACGAGAAATTTACCTTGGTGGAAGGTGAAAAATCCGTCACTGCACCCTCCCAGGGAAGCGTCAAGTAGGAGGGGGTTCACGCCGCTGTGGAGGAAATGCACACGAAGAGGGTCGGCCAGCCATTGAGAGTGAAAATATTTCCGGCTCTATATGACTCTGTAGCAGTAGACGATAGACTTTGGCTGGCCGCCAGAGTTTAAATTAAAACAAAATTTTAAATTATTCAAAATGAAGGGCATGGACATAATGTTCTATTTGTCCTTGATGCCGAGCTGTTAGACTAAAAAGGAAAAAGTGAAAATGATATCTCAAACCCAAGCCGGGTATCAACTGCAGTGCACCAGAGCTCAAAATTAATCAAACTTTTGACTCACTTTTGTTTGTTTTAAGATAAACATCGATAGTAATAAATTACAACTGTACAGTGTATTTCTAGGTTGTTTTGTCATTTTATTATCTTTAAGTTGAAGTAAAAAACAATATCGCAGGCGATAAGAAAGATGAGAGCTGTAAATAGATTACTGCTCCACGCTATTCGCATCTCTTATGTTCACACATTCTTTTCTCTTTTATCTTTGCACTACTCTCCTCGGTTCCTTCTCTCTCACGTGACCCCATTTTCTTGTGTTTCTGCCACATCGTATCATTTTGTTGCATATTTAATGGTAACATGCTTCTAGACCTTCATACTCTACAATAAATCCATGAATTATAGAATAAACTGACAAATAAAACTAGGAAAGCCATTTGCGTGTTTGTTTTTTCTTCTTCATTTGATGAGAAGAGGTATAAAAAGAAGAGCCTCTGTTTTTACAGGGAACCTTGAGTCAGATGGAAGCTGCAGCAGACCTGTGACAGCTTCTCAGCCGTCTCTACTATCACGGTTCGCTTTGTGGTTTTGCCAAAGACTTGAAGCACATCTTAGTATGCTTGAACATGATGCTGCTTGCTTTTATCTTCCTCAGCAAGGGAGAGGAGTGAAAAAACCGCACGCTTCCCTTTACTTTTGACCAAATACAAGCCTGTATACAGGATTATTAAAAAGACCCATTTGTGTGAACCATACAATACTACAGTACTGCATGAACTTGCCACTGCAAACTATGATCATTTGCCCTGCTAACGTATCTATCGACATGTATGTTATATATTTTATCCATCATACCTTGCTATCAACCCTTATGACTCACCCTGGCGCTACTTACAGCCTACTTTTATATTGCCTTTTACAAAATATGCCAGATTGAAAATCTCAAGCAGCACTTTCTTTTTCTGTATACCATTATGCACTCGTCTAATATGTGTTATTATGTATTGTGATAGTACATAACAGTCATTTAAATCCATTTTGTCGCTTCATTTCAAGGTGCATTTAAGAGATATTTACGTTTGATAAAACACAAAATATAAAAACAGATGAAAAAAAATGTTTTATGAAAAAAGCATGTGTTTAGCGGTGCATTACTTACTCAGACTACTATTACTGCTTTTAAAAGCTCTTTCATGAGGGGTTAGCGAATGAAGCTGGATGCTGTTTGTATTTAATCTGGAGTTGTGTCTCTCTAGGTTTGTGTGTCTAATTAAAATGCAGTGCCCCTGCAGCAGGACGATCTTTGTCTAAAGCATCTGAGAGACGGAGGTCAAGGCTTGCCGGCGGTCGCTCCAGCCTTTATATAAGTGACTGTCAACAAAGCACAGACAGACAGAGAATCAGGTACACTGTGTGCCAGATAAGAGTGTGTTTTCTCACGTGACAACACTCAAGAATAGGCAGTTGACTCATTTGTGCCTGATTGTTGATGCCACAATTTGTATTTGGTAAGATTGTAATAATGGACACTCCCCAAATCTCTGCCCATTCATGATGATTGTAAGTTTGAATATATTCTGTACATATTTGCTCATCAGTGACACTGTTGCGTCGCATTTCTCGGACTATCAGTCAGTGTCACAATTTTTTTTTTGCATCATTGTGAAGACTGAGTAGAAGTCACCCGGCATCTGAATAAACTTCACTTTGCAAATGTGACGGCTCAATGCTGACAGGGTGTACCTGGTGAGATAGAAGCACAAGCTAGCCTTATGTGAGTCAGAAGTTGTTGGCTCAATGAGATCAGTGGCAAGTTTAATAGGAAAATTGGTCTCTGCATTTAACCCATCCTCAGTAATTAAGGAACAACTGGGGATTCAGTGTCTTGCTCAAGGACGACATGCGAACTATGGGGAGACCAGGGAAAGAGATATCAGCGCATATTTTTTTTTTAGCCAAATCAACTTCCCAGAATGAACACTGAGATGTTCCTTTCTATATGTTTTAAATAGTTGGAAAATGCACTGATAGCAGAATATAGAGTTATTTGTTTCTCTGTTTGTGTGAATAAAATCGAAGTTAGGCTGAGGGCGATAGAGGAAACAGCACTGCGCTTGTTCTATAAGCCCTATACTGAGGAGGACGTTTAGAAAAGATCCAGGTAATGTCATCTGCATTTTCAAATCGGAATTATCGTCTTCAACGCCATCCAACATCTGAACTCCTTCCTGTAAACTGGAGACACATAAGTGTATGTCACATGTAGTGGGTCTTGATGAATATCTTTGACCTGGACCATATGCTTGTTTTCGCAATGCAGAATCTGTTATGCAGTTTGCACTGACAGCAGGACCCTGTGTCAATGGAGGAAAACATTACTTCTACGTCTGCTTGAGGCCTTTGCTCTCTCCGAACTGTTTAGGCCACTCGTATCACACTAATGTCTGACGGTCCCCCGAGCATACCCATGACCCTCTGCACTGACTCACTGTGTTTATTGCCTTCGCTGTTGTGATGCTTTAGAACATGTGTGTATTTTACGGGCCAGCTCACATAAGGTCAGTATATGATCCTCCCGAATAAGCATCATGTTGGTGAACATTTTAATTACTACTCATCCGTGGCACAGTGTACTGTAGGCCAGCTGTGAAGGACCAGGGGCTATGTAGCCATGTGGTAATAAGGGGTCAATGTAGGGCAGTGGAAGTGTCTGACACACATATGTACATGCTGTATAGATTTCACATGAATGCACATTGGCTACTGAACATTGAGTGTGTTCACCTCCTTTTATGACAGATGGCAAAGCTGGCAAAAAAAATAAAACTAGCATAAAAGGAGAAGGAAAGCTAAGGGAGAAAAGCCGCAATACAGAGTGACTAAAAGAGGCTGGGAAGACAGCAAGGGAGGCAGGGGGAGTCATGTTGTCTCTGTACGTTCTGGCCTCCTACCCAGACTTTGATCAGGTTGTGTCAGATAACCTTCCCTCAGTGGTGGAGACAAGAGCCTCCTCAGGGTACTAAACTAAAAGAAGGAACCTTTATCATCTTTGTCCTGCTCGCTAGAGTAGCAAGGTGCTGATATTTATTCTTCCGTGTTGTGAGCAGAATCCTAAATAAGTGAGGGGTCTGTAGTCTTGCAGGTGTAATACTGATAACAATTCCCTAAGATTCAAAACTCTTAAATGCAGTGAGAATAACAAGGCTGTCTCTCGATACCAAGAGGCTCCCTTAACCCTGACTGTGAACTAAATAACCAGCTATACTATAGTATAGCTGGTCATTTTTATTTTTAGTCTCAGGTTACTAAATTAACACAACGTCTACATTAATATTAGTAGTTGGAGTGTCTTTAATGAATTACTTTCCATAATTCTGCCTGCTTGTATTTACAATCTATTCATGAGCAGACTCTTTTTCAGATTATTTTCTAGAAATGTCCAGCAGTTGGAGCACAACAATTTTGTAGCTGTCTGTGAAAAGAATACAAAGGAAACACATCATAATTGTATCAAAGGCAGCATAAATCCCACCCTGTAGTTGAAGAGTAATTTCTAGTCGGGCAGATGAGGACACCTTGTGCAAAGCATCAAACTGAATCTGCAGGGTATTTTCTTGGTTTAACAAGTTGGTAAATTGCCATAGATTCTCTGATTTGATTGTTGCTGATGTTTCTTGCTCTGCTGCACGGAGATAAGACACTATCTGTCTTGCCCATGCTCTCTTTGTTTCTTTGCTTGTTGTCCCTCTCTTCATTTATTTCATCCAGCATAGCAGGGTTACACCATCCTCATGAACGTAGTGTATGTACAGAGCTGCATTGACCACCAGTCAAACCTTTTCTCAATATTTATCTATAAATCTGTGCTCTCATTGCGATTTGGTCTGTGTAATGCCACTCGATGGCACAGCCTGCAAACTGTGGGTTAGCTTGGAGATCAAAGAATACTCTCTGTTTTACTGTCACAACCTCAGCAAGCTCAGCCACAAACTGGTAGATCATAGCAGATGGAAAAAAAGGGCACAAATTAAATAATATCTAACAGAAACCATCACACGATATTATAGACCAGTTACAAGTAAGAGCGTTTTTAAATCCTCACTAACTTGGTCATTACTTTGGGCACATTGCATCAGTTTTGGTAAATCATCCATTTTGGCAGCGCGGACCTGCCATTTTCTGTTCTCTTAGTAGTATTTCTATTTTAAAAAATAGTCCTGTCACTGTTACTTCTTCACACCAAACAATGAAGTGGAATGAAGTGTTGGATGTAAGCAGCAGTTGAGGTGAGACTCTGTAAGACTGAGAATTTAAAGATGAGCTACATGCTTGGGTTACTGTGTGACAGTGACAGATGAGTACCTAAGTAAATAACGACTTTGCTGCTGTGTTGATAATCATTACTACATGGCTACTAAAAAAAAGAGATGTGAAGTGTCTCTGCTCATTCACTGGCCAAAATAAATGATGTACGTGCTTCTTTATAACTGTCTTAGTAACAATGTGACTGAGGGTCTTTTTCTATCTGAATTTAATTGTATTACTTTTGTAGTGTTTTGAAGACATTTGTACCTTCTTTTATCTGATGGAGTTTTACCTTACTCTCCGAACGTGTGTACATGCAGGTTTGTATTTATTAATGTCCAAACATACATGTGCACATCTGTGGTTGTGTGTTGGGCACCTCAGTGTACCACATCTGTAATGTTGTCATTTGAATTTCTTGTTTCCTTTGAACAGTGGTTGTTAGGATTTAGATTCCCATTGTGACACAAGATGCATGTGTTTGTGTGTGTGTGCGTGCATGCGTGTGTGTGTGCGTGCATGCGTGTGTGTGTGTGTGTGTGTGTGTGTGTGTGTGTGTGTGTGTGTGTGTGTGTGTGTGTGCCAGTGTACAAGATGTATTTTACCAGTGAACAGGTCATCTATGGGTAACTACAACATGAAACTTGTAATCTAATTGTTGAGCTGTAAGAGTGTGTTCATAAGTGAGGCATGTCATAGTCTGATGGAGAAGATGGTGCACACTAGTGAAGGTGCTGGAGACTTTGTTTGTTGTGGACCTGCTGGATCACATTTAGCTATTAAGTTGTCTGTTTATTAGTCCTCTTAAACTAATTGAAACTACTGTAGCACTGCCAGGTTTAAGGCTGATAATACAGACATTGATTTTTACTTAGGGCCATGTATCACATATTCAGTGACTTTTTCACAAATTGTGCTTTTGTCTGGAAATAGTTTCCTATGGTATAACTTAACCAGTGCACTTACACATCTAGTAACATTGAGCTTCATCACAGTTCCTCCACTGTTTCCTGTTAGTGTGATTGATTGTAGTTTCTGTGTTAGTGGGTTACAACTTCCTGTAGCAGTTCACTCAATGGTTCCAGACAGGATGTTGTGCTGTTACAAACAGGGCGGACTGCCAGAGAAGCGTACAAACATATCAACAAACGTTTGCCTCACACACTTTGTATAGCCTGTACAGAGTATAATTATATCTGTCATAATCTGACAAAGCAAGTGTTTGTGTTTGCAATATAAATACATACACAATCAAGGATGTTAATGATTAGTCCTAAAAGTCGTTCCCCAGTTTATCGTCCACATCTAAGTTGTGAGTATTTTTAGTTTTTGGCTTGAGGCTACATAACCGTAAACACAATACAACGATCTCAGTTGTCAGTTTCCCCCCCAGACCTTTCACTATCATGAATAACCTACAATATGAAAGCCATGAGGAACAGTAGTCACATCTATATGTGATTAAAGCCTGATAAATCAATTAATTAAATCTGAACAGATTAAGCTACTAACCATATTTTCCTACTCCTTTGAATTTTTTTCACTTTTTTTTAAAATTTTCCTTGAATTTCATGAACTGTGGAGGAAGATTTTTTTCCCCCGCTTGCCAATCATTGGCATGCCCTGCTGCGTGTGCATTCACAGGCTTAGATGATGAAGGAAAATGAAAATGCTGAAGGTTGATAAGTGATTGCGACTAAATGTAATAGGTAATCAGTGCACAGATGATTTAAATATAATTATCTACATTCCTCTCTCTGTATCAGCTGAAGGCCTTTCCGCAATATTATTCTGCAATAATATGTTCAAACTGGGAGCATGACGGAGCATTTTTGACTAGGTCAGGAAGAAAGAGAATTTCAGTTTCTAAAGGAGGAGTCCTAAAAAGACATGCAGAGATTTCAAGCTTGGATGATTATTTAATATTGCCAAAGGATACAAGTGGGCAATTTGGGAAATATTTTTGAGCTTGAAATAAAAACTGTAAATGTGTCTTATCTATTTATTTTCAAACTTAGATTGATAGGGATGGAGTTCAAACAAATGTAGTAATTTCATATTTTTTAGTTTTTTAGGATTATATTACGATGTGTATGCATTCTCTTCTGATCACGTGTTGTCACGACCCGGCTCAGGTGCCACTCTGCCCGCCCACCTGCATGGACAACGACCAGTGGCAGCGAGTGGCAGAGAGGGTCGTCACACGTGTCTAGTACATGTTATTGACAACATGTTCAGTTTCATGCCAACATATTGGTCTTGCAAACCACAAGCTAATTGTATCTTGTCAGTCCAGCTTTCTGCACAGGGCTTTGTTGCACCGGCATCCTTTTTTAAATTTGTTTATCTCTCTGATTTGTCAATACATCATGGTAACTTGGAAAGTCTGTCAACGTGTGTATATTTATTTGTGTGTGTTACAGAGAGAGAAAGATAGCAAAACCAAGGTGACTGAATCCCTCACTAAAGCAGATAAATTATTAAAAATGCTTATTATCAGGCCTCTGTTCAACATCTAATCCACTTGATCACTGGCAAATCATCACCGAGCCTCTTCAAGGCAGTATCCGCGGCATTGTGCAGGACACAGACACACACACACGAAAGCACACACAACCTCAATGCTCTTCCCACTCATGTGTACATTGGCTGCCAGAGCTGTCTTTGTATCCTATCACCATAACAACTGCCTCAGAGAGCATAAAAAAAGAAAAGAAAAAAGCCAAAGTGAATTTCTCTCACTCAGTTTGACTTGCAGATGGGGAGAGTAGCAGTCGGCAGCTCCACGCAGCATGTCAGTACGGCGTGCATGAGCAAAAGGCAAGCTTGTAGAGGCAAGCGGGCTGCAGATGACTTGTTGTGAAGGGAAAGGGGGTGTGTGGTGGGAAATTTGGAAGGTGCAGGGTGTGACTTTTGAAGGGATATGCAGTATATGAAGCCACGCATGGTGAGTGTTAAAGGCTGCTGAGTTTTGTTCACATTCTTGCATGTGATCGCGTGCATGCATTTGTCATATTATACGCATTGTGCTAAGTAATTCAGATTTGTGAAATGTAGTGTGTGTGTGTGTCAGTGCGTGTGTGTCTGTGTGTGTGTCTGTCTGGAGGGCTTTGCACATGTGGATGTTACGTAATGACTGAGACTTAGAAGCAGCAAATTCAATAGTAATTTAAGTTTTCTGTAAAGCTCATTTGATATATGACAGATATCATCTATAAAATGATATCCTCAAGATGGATATTAGTCTATCATCCTTATCCTCATAGATATTTTTATGTTCAGTATTAAACTTTAATTCAGTAGACTATTGTAAATAATGGCTATTTTACTTTAAGTCTTTTTTAAGTATAGCACGTAACCATTAGAGATACTTTCTGCGTTATAATATTATGTCTCAGATATTCCAAGAGAGATTGTTGTCCTGATTCTTCAGGCTGTAGTAATCTACAGTGAAATGTCAGTGCTGGTTCCTTGCTCATAGCTTAATTCTTCCCTCTATACTCTACAGGCTTACTTCCATCAACAGAGGTGATAAATATTTTTAATCGGAAGTCACGGAGGAAATTAAATGTTTTTGTGTGTGTACAGTATGAGTGTATTAGGATTTCAGCGGGTAGGATCTGCCTGTGGGTTTGTATGTGTGTCTTTGCTTGTTTTAAACATCAATGTTAGACTCAGTGATGCAATAACGTTGCTCTCGAGCACTATGCCGTATTATAACCATTATATTTGAGCTCAAAATGCGACGTTAGCCTTAGAATTACATTTTATTGTCACAAGAAAGGTCTTCATTTTACCATTACTTTACAGCCGTTCCTTGTCTTTTTTTGGTCTATATTATTATAGCTTATACATCTACTGCACATGGCCCATTTGCTTGGCTTGACGGAACAAAAATCAAACCTTCAAACACAGAAGGCGAGAGCAGCGACTTTGGCTTTCATCTCTGAACTGCATTATTAAACATCCCCTTCCACATGAGTCTGACATCACCCAATCACAGCTGTCTTTTCCTCCACTTCGCCCCTACCCCCTCCCTGCTCCCTTGTCTCCCTCCATTAGGCAAACCTGAAGAAGTTTATGGAGTATGTGCAGCAGAGAAACATTGAAAAGGTCTCAAGGTTTCTGGAAAAAGGCCTGGACCCCAACTTCCATGATCCAGACACAGGAGGTGAGCAAGTCTATACTATGAAATATGCAAATGTTTGTCCAGCCATAAAAGACATCGTCCCTGTTTGGTGATCTATCATCTGGTGGTGGGGTGGGGGAGCGGGGGTTAACACCAACAGGAAGCTGTCACTTGGGCAGAACAATGGGTGGCAATCACAGCAGTCAAGGCAGTTATCCAAATGCAGAGTCACTGAACATGTAAACCCACAGTTTTGATCACTGTGGTGGGCTATTTTATTATCAAATATTGACAGCTTCAATTGTTGAATGTCTATATACTCAAAAGAATGCACAATAATGTTAATGGCAACACGATTTTTGATATTGTTTGCTTGCTCATCTTTGGGTTTTACAGAATGTCCTCTAACACTGGCAGCACAGCTGGAGGGATGTGCAGATCTAATCAAGGTGCTGAAGAGTGGAGGGGCGCATCTGGACTTCAGAACAAAAGATGGCATTACTGCCCTACACAAGGCTGTGCGCAGCAAGAACCATACAGCACTTATAGTGAGTATAACACACACACAATTGTCGCAGAAAGCTGACTCATCTCTTTTTCTTTTGCTACACCAATTGCTTGCTTGCAAACTTTCCCTCCGGAAAGGGAAAGCTTGCAGGTAGGCAATCTCTGGCAGAGGGTGCTTGAGCAATTGAGTACAGAGGGTGCTTGAGCAATTACTAAATATGTGCGGATTAACATGCCCTCTTTGAATGGGCTGGCGTATTCATTGCATGGCCTTGTATGTGTCTGGTTTGAGGAGGCTTGTAACCTAAATGAAAGGATTTACCTGAGTCATATAATTGATTTCCTGTTGAGCCAGAACTGTTGAAATTGGAATTGGTTATTTATACTCAGTCATTGTCATTATCCAAACATTCAATGTCACTGGGCCATGTAATATACATAATATGTCTTCAAAAGGTCCTGCTTAAATCTCCAAAATAAAATAAAATAAACAGTGTATTTATAATTATTGTATACATGTCCCACAGCAAAAGATGCTTCTAATCACTGAATGAATGATTACTTTGCTGTGATTTGGTCTTGAGATAGCATTTACCTCGTGTTGAAAACATAACTAATACAGATCTATGCACTGGCCTTCTCAACCTTCACATTGTGACTTGGGTCTACATGAAGTAATTAAAGTATTATTGCCCCCTAACCTTCCTCGTGTCCCACTAGACGCTGTTGGACTTGAGCGCATCGCCTGACTATAAAGACAGTAGGGGCTTAACTCCTCTCTACCACAGCTCGATGGTAGGAGGAGACCCCTACTGCTGTGAGCTGCTGCTGCATGATCATGCACAGGTTGGCTGTGTGGATGAGAATGGCTGGCAGGAGATACACCAGGTAATACACACACACACACACACACACACACACACACACACACACACACACACACACACACACACACACACACACACACACACAAAACAGTGATGGTTGTGTGCAGAATACAAAAGTAGGTGCAGGGTAAGAGGTCTTGTCTGGTTTTCAGAGTTTCATTGAATTGATTTTTGTGTTTCCCTTAGCTTGGTAATTTCTTTTGTGGTGTTGAATCCCTCGGGGGGTTCAGGTGCCGATGGGAAGCTCCAGCTTGGGAAGGAAGTCTTTTTCTTTTCTTTTTTTACAGTATAAACGACAGACATTTACCACCTTGACCGTCTTTTCAATCAATTTGGACGTTCAACTGCATTTACAAGCAGAGAAAATATATACAAACATTTGTAAACCATTATTGTTTTTCTGTAAATCTATGTGGGTTGAATGCTCGAATAAAAAAATCGTTACTGATTCATGGACATGTTATTGCGACCACCAACATCTACACATGTGCTATACACACACCCACGCATATTGAATGCTCATTTTCTCAGAAAAAAGCAGTGCACCAGCATATATTTTGAAGACTACTAAAATGTCATAAACTATGCGTATATGTTTCTATAGTAAAATAGAGGCCTTGAGAAATGACACAGTAGGACACATTTACTCGTTGTACTGTTGCTGCAGCTGCATCTAAACCAGTGCCTGTCAGTGAAAATAGTGGTGTGGAAATAGGTCCTTGACCTATGACGAGCAAACGCAGTATAATGTGTGCATTTTACACTCATGCCGCCTCAAGGCATGCCCTGCTCTGTAAACATAACGGAGGCCAGTGTTTACATGCGTTTTTTGTTCATGTCAGTTCTATTTAGCGTCTATCTGTGGAGTGATAGAAAGACACTGAAGGTTCTTGTGCTTTAAATGGAACCAAGCAGAAAACTGGCGGACTCATCACCTCTGTTGCTCACGCAGAATACCAATAAGTGCACAGAAGATGTTGAATGGCAACATGTTACTCGAATGAGAGTCGAGGAATCCAACTAATATACCGGTAAATGATAAATAAGCATTTACTTCTTAGTCTTCTTTCTTCTTCTTCATAGTTTAGTTCATTAGAAAAATGTATCATCAATAGTTTAATTGGTGTATAACACCACACCATGTTTTACAATATAAATAAATACAAATAATGACTAATTTTAGGTAAATATAGTAACGTAACTATGCAAATATAATTGCAAAAAGAGGCAGCAGTCAATATGTGCCCGTTTCCTGCACCAATTTCAGCTTACTCGTCTATCCTTCATCTGTGATTCTTTCTGTCAGAGTTGCTTACTGTTAGTCTGGTTTAATTCATCTTAAGGTCTTAGTTAGAGTAAAGTAAGTATTGGCAAGATGAAAAGTTCACAAGTAGTGTTTTTCCTAGAATAAGCTGAACTGAACATTGTAGCCAAGGACAGTGGTTCTCAAATATGGGTACGTGTACCCAGGGGGGGTATGTGAGATACTCATCAAATATATTTTAAATTTGCATAAATTCAAAAATCCTTTTAAAATAGTTATTTTATAATACATATGTAATTAAATTTAAGTGTAACGAAATGCACTGAATTGTATATATCATATATTAAATGTATATTAAATCAGTCACAGGATAAACGGATCAATCAAAGAATCTAATAACTTTCACAATGGAAATGGTGACATCCTCTGTGAGGTGTGGGGGAGGAGCTCCATTTAAAATCTGAACCAGTGAATCAGTAGAATAAAAAATAAATTAAAAATACTGGGCAATTAAACCCCTCAGCCCTACAAATTTGCTCTCTATTGTATTTATTTCTAGTCCTTCTTTTGCCCCCCCTCCTCCTCCGCCCCCGCCCTTTTTTTATGTCCTTTCCAGCATTAGTATTCTAGAGGTATATATTGTGTACAATAGGATACACTGCTGAAGCTCTGATAACCAACAACAATCCCAGCATCATTTGTGTGCTGCCTCACTGCTGTCACACACTCTTAGCGAGACAGAACACAGGAGGGAGAGAACAATTGCTGGGAAGAGTTGGTGTGCTTCTTTCAATGACACAGGACAAAACCCGGGAGTAGAAAGGAAAGAAGGGAGAGCAGATAGATAGAGATTAGATGAAAAGTTTATTGCTCCGAGTTATGGGAAACAAAGAAGCAGGAAAAAGGCATAACTCTTGTCAGAATACTTTTAACTCACAGATTTTGCTTCAGGTGATACAAACAAGTTTCTCTCTTGCTTAGAGACTGTGAAAGACATGTGAGGAGAATTAGTCCAAAGGGAAACAAAAGAAAATATTCAATAGTTTTAACATTTCTGAGGCGTACGTGTTTTACTTCTTTCAATTTTTGTGGGGCCTTTTTCACACTTTAGATACAACAAATATGACTATAAAATGTGCCATGCTGCTGTACGATGTATAGTTTCGCCCTTTTGACTTTGTAAGTAAACTAGGATTTGTTTTGTAAATGGAGTAAATGTGTGATTATGTCCTTTCAGGCATGTCGCTATGGCCATGTGCAGCACCTGGAACACCTGCTGTTCTACGGAGCCGACATGAGCGCCCAGAACGCATCTGGAAACACTGCACTGCATGTGTGTGCTCTCTACAACCAGGTGCCAGCTTTTAAAGAAATATGCTTGTGTGCTTGAGAAATGTTTGAGTTTTCTGTGTTACATTCATATTGGACCAATGTGCAATACATACATAGCATTCAATGCAAATATTCCATGCCAATGCAAGAGACAGTGGCACACTTACCATGCAGGGCAAAAAGGGCTGTTTGATGCGTTTATCTTAATGGGCAAGGCTCAAATCCCGAAAGTCCTAAAAGTCTGTTGAATTTCTTAAATACAGTAATTAACCATGACCACAATCTTTCCCCCACTTTACCCAGGAGGGCCTAGTTGCCTTCGAACTTGTGCTTATCGCTTCTTTCCCTGGATCATAGGCCGTTGACCTCCAGGTCAAGAGTCTCCGGGCTTGTTCATGTCAGCACGCTCTGCTTGATTGATGCTGATGGTATCTGGATCCACCTTAAGCAGCTGTCGATGAATATTATTTATACTGTCGTCAATGTGATCTCGGTGGTCCTCCATGTCTCTGATCCATAGAGTAGTGGTAGTGTAGTTGTGTAGTTGTGGCTAAACTTAACCATACCATGACCATACTGTAGTTGTCATGCATATCCCTCGTTTGATGAGCGACTCAAAAATGCTTGCATTGAACACCAAATATTGTTATTGTTGTTCTGAAGACTCTGAAGTGTGAGCATTATGTATGTTTGTACATGCACACTTGTACTTGAGTGGAAGTTTAAAGCAGAGGTTTCCTTTACCTGGACATTATTTAGACAGTGTGTGTTGCCTGTTATGATAATGCTTAAGGTTGAAGAGATTGAAGAGAAGTGGTTCAATTGGGAGCGTGGCACCAACATGGGCAAAGATCAGAGATATTCCTATCATGAGGGTTTTTATTATACATTAATCCACTCAGTCTGCTGCAATTCGGATAAAAGCAGCGAACAGTATTTTGTTGTAGTTTAGAATTTTTTTATGCTCTGTTTTTGAAATGCCCCTGATAACTGATAACTTAGAGACTATCAGTGCCAGGCCGGGACTGTGTGCACTAGTTATACAGTTATTATTAAGCTGTCCTCATGAGGATTAATGATTCACTTTGATTCTTTGTACTATAGCGACTACATCAAGCTTTCATTCATTAGTACACACTGAGGACCTTGGTCTATATTTTGAAAGGACAAGGTTGAAATAAAACAATGTTTTTAAGTTTTTAGCAAATGTTCTCATGAATAGACATGTATATATATATATATATATATATATATATATATATATATATATATATATAGGAATAAATAACAAAAAGGAAAAAATCTTGCACATTGAAAATCAATCTGGTGAGTTTTCATGTTGTTATTTTGCACTGACTCACAATAAACTACAGCGCCCATGTTCATGGTAATGAATACACAGTTCAACAATAATGTGTTTTTGATAGTTTTAGGACAATAATAAATGTCTATAGCACAGAATTATGCCATATCAAGCATTGGCTACACAGGCAGTACTCTCTTTTTTGCAGGCTAAATTATTATTTTTATTTTGTCATATGATTTGTTGGAATTAAGAAAAAAATACTTTTTCAGGTGTATTCTTTTAGTTATTTTGTATGATTTCCACAAATAGCAGCCTCAGATTGATACCTCTGAGAGAAATTGTTTTAGCATACCTGACAACCTCTGCAGTCTCCCAAGTGAGGAATTGTGCACTGCTTGAGATGATGGCTGGGGTGGTGGTATTTGTCTTACAATCCACAATATGTGATATACTGGAAAACTTCAATAGTTGATGCAACTCATAAAATAATAATGTATTTTACGGTCTGTGATAGCAGGAATGAAAAAATGTGCATTTTAAAATTGAATGGCCGTGTTCAATCAGTAGAGTTACACAAGGACACTGGGACATTGGAGCAATGGAAACCAGCATACTCCTGGGAAAATGATTAGTGTTGTTAAGTACATTGGGCCCATGTGTTGTGTTCTGCTCCTTCATTGGAAGAAGAGAGTAGTGCTCAGTTCATGAACATTAAATGAGCACTTTACTAAGACTTCATTAACAAGTAAAAAGTGTGTGTGTGTGTGTGTGTGTGTGTGTGTGTGTGTGTGTGTGTGTGTGTGTGTGTGTGTGTGTGTGTGTGTGTGTGTGTGTGTGTGTGTGTGTGTGTGTGTGTGTTGTAATTGGAACTGTGTGCTGCTTGACAAATTCTAGTCATGAGGAATGACCTGCTTCAACTGGACTGGAACACAATAGTCTCATGCGAGTGAGAGAGACTTTGTGTGTGCGCGCGCATGTGTGTGTGTGTGTGAAGCTGTGTGCAACACATTCACATGAGTAAAGTAGTAGTAAGTAGTGGAGCAGGAGTGGATATAATAATAAAAGAGAGAATAAATAACTAGTTTAATTGACAGTTACTTTTACAACGTCTTGTAAATGTACAGTCTAGTAATGGATATGGTCCCAGCTCTTGTGTACTTCCGTCCCTAATGATGGCTATTATCTTGCCAGGGAAGGTCGGATGTCATGTTGATCTGATTGATCACAGGATCAATGTCTCTGTGCATGGTTCAACCCGGCTCCAAACAAGCTCTGATGAGTATGTACCAGTACAGAAAGAAACACGCTAGTAGAATTGACCGGGAACCTAGTAGTCCAGTGGCGAAGCTCAATATATCCATATGGAGAGAGAAAAGATAGTGTCAGAAAGAGGTTCAGATGAAGGTGGGAGACAGTTGGTGAATGGCAAGATAACATAATCGGCAGCAACACCGTACGCTGGATCAATGCTCCCGTTGCGGGGGTCTGGCTGGCCATTAACATTTACTGACTGGGCTTTTAGCTTGGCGCATGTGATCAGCAGCAGTGAATGGAGGCATTGCAGGGGTCTTTTACCTGGCAGACAGGTCCATGAGAGCTGGTTGGATACACATTATACTATAATGGCAACTCGGGACAAGACTGATGAGTAAAATTAAAGAGAGGTTGTGCAAGACACACACAGAACTGTTTAAACTCCTCAGTCCAATTCAGTCTTGGGACATTGCTTTAATAAGCTGTATCGAGGAAGTATCACTGTATTTTATGCAACAGTACTATGCAACAATACTATGCTGACATAGAGGACCACAATAATGAGGACGATTTCAGCCCGAAATCGTGCATCTTATGAGCTTTAGATAATAGTCACAATCCAATGTAAGAACACGCTCAATTTTCACTGGAGAATGCCAAATCTGCTTCAAATCTAATGAGAGAAGAATCCTCAACTGTATAAACATGGCTGTGAGAGGTACCATCTGTCACACTCTTTACACATGACTGACCCACGTCATTACTGTAAAGTACTTGACTTAGCTCACTGTTTATTCCTGTGTAGAAAATGTAATCACAACTAGCAAACCGTGGTGAGGACGACTGAGAAGGTTTTCTTAATGAATTCCTATAGGAAGCTTCGGAGAGAAGAGCAAGACAGATGGCCCGCACTGTAATTGGCCTTCATGTGACTGCGTGTGCGTGCGTGCGTGCGTGCGTGCGTGTGTGTGTGTGCATGTGCGTGTGTGCGCGTTTCTGCAATACATTTGTGTAAGAGTGTAAAATGTCTCCATATGACACGTTCAAGAATTCAGCTGTTAATTCTTAATTAAGCTTAATTCATTTGATTATTTAAGAAGGTGACACTGTGTTGACAGCAACACCAGACACAAAAACAATAAAACAGGCCTGGTACCTTTTACATGCTGCTTGACATGCTACCGACTCAAGGTTGCTTGTCATAATAACACAACACACTTTCCAGCTGGGAAGTTTTTCAGGAGCTTAGTAGTCAGAAAAATAGTGAGCGTCGGCGCAAGTGATGGAAAGTTTCGACACTGTCAACGGAGCTCAAAGAAATGGTGTTCTCAACACAGTCAGAGAGGACTGAATCTGAGCCGCAGAACAAAACTAAAATCTGTCTCAACACTGTCTGGCTAAAGTGACAGCTTTTTGCTGCTTTTGGAAGACTCATATCCATCATCTGATTCACAATGGTATTACACGCCCCCAATGGTATATGTTTGATGTAGCTCTCTTATCTCTGTTATACATGAAAACAAGGCAAGAAACTGCTGTGAGTTGGGTCCAACCTGCAGGTTCTGCTCTTTCTCCCGACATCAACAGCATGTTGTCGTATCCCATTAAAATACATGCAACCTTTTTTGTTTTATTTTTATTTATTTTTTTGTCCATGTACACCCTAAATATAAGTTAATAAGAAATGCATTTTATATGTCTACACATATGTATTAAATTGTGTTCAGAATATTTTGTCTAAACCTGTTAAAACTAATTTGTGTGGCTTGGCTTGGCATGACGTCCAACACTGACAGCACCAAATGTCTCGTTGAAGTACCAGATAGTAATATGGCATTTACCACCAATCCTTCTTCCTAACTCCAGCACAGTACAGGGATGTGGAATAATGCAGCAAGCAATTATTTTGCTCTTCCACAACAATTCATTGTTAAATAGAAGTTATGAAAGACTTTGCATTAAGAGAGACTTATTTTATTATTACTGTGTGCTAACATAGCGGGTTAGACTGTGTTGTGTGTGTGTGTGTGTGTGTGTGTGTGTGTGTGTGTGTGTGTGTGCGTGTGTGTGTGTGTGTGGAACTGCATAATGTATGGGTGATTAGCAGTTAGCTAAGCTAACAGTCTAAAGCAATTATCTAAATCGTTTTTTTGGGTTTTTTTTAGATGTTTTAGACCGTTAGCAGTTGTATTGGCTATTAGCAGCAAGAGTAATCATGCCTTACTCGTAAAACACCTGCTTCATTTACAAATACCCCCATGTTCACTATTATGTATGGACTTTGCAGGCTTGTCCAGGTTTTCAGTTTTCTCAGTTGGCACCTTAATCTTAATACACTTTTCTCAGTTCGGGCTACTCACCCATAGCGATTATCTATGTGTCTTACCAGAAGAGACGGGCACAGTGCATCAGTGTTGACCTCATACTCTAGTATATCTGGTATAATACAAGAACGGTTCATCAGATGCAACCAGCTTGATGACCTAAGTCCCATGGACGTTATTAATGAAGCCATATGTTGAATTTGTGCATGCATGTTCCTTATTGTGTGACTTAGTAGTAACAGGGGTCACCAGAATCAGTGCACTGATTGCAGAGCCAGGCTCGTCCTGCTAAAGCTGCTATCAGCGTTAAATTACATATCGACCCTCATTCAGTCAGCACAAGGACATACAACCATGTCTATCAATCTACAATTGGGTTTGTTGCTGCCAGAGGGGCCTGTGCTCATTTACACACAGTAATATATGGTAATACTATGGCACACAAGAGCGGTACATGTGTGGTTGTGATCTACTGAGGATGTCTGTGTTGTGCTTGTTAGTCCTTCAGCTGAGGTTTTCATACCCGCATGTGTCTTTTAGTTTACATTTGAGTCATTGCTTTGCTATCAGACTCTACTTTGAATGTCTTATATAACAATCTTAAATAATTTGTACATGGCATGGTTGTGTCTCTTTCGGTCTCTTTTTCTCTTCCCTTCTCTCTTTTTGTGTCTCTTGTCACTAAAAGATGCAAATTAATACAAAGTGTGTGTGCTGGATTTGATAAGCTTCAGAGTCACTGTGCTTTGAGTGAAATGTTGGCAGATTTTTATTACATAGTGATAATGCATTGTTTTCACTAATGCCTTAAAGCCTTTGTTTGTATCAGTTTGAATGGCAATAGTGTCTAAAAGTAGATTCGCAATTCAGGGATAATGTTCTTCTCGCATTGACTTCACAAATGCACTAACTCATTCTGACAGGTAATTTTCTACAACAGGGAGATTTTAGCTGTCAAGTAGCTTTTGTTTGCATTTGTCATTAGTGATGACATTACTATAAATCAGTTTGTTTTTTGCCGAGGTGGAAACTGAAATCCTTTGTTGCCAATTGACAAAGTCGTAGTTGCATCAGCACCTAGTAGCGTCAACGTCCTATGAGAATCTAAACAGTGGTGGTTTGAAATTGTATGATCAGGGCTTCATTTTCAGCTAGAGCATTCCTGTATTTGCTATGAATACTTTAATTATTATGTATGTTTACATCTTGCATACATTTGATCAGTGGATACCTTTGACATCAACAGTCTCACTGCACAGCCTCTTTATTATTATAATGTACACATGATTCAACTTTTATAACTCAAATAATGTCCTTAAAAATATGTATAAATATGATGGCTCTAACGTCCTCATGCATCTCTCTGTTCAGGATAGCTGTGCACGAGTTATCCTGTTCCGGGGGGCCAATAAAGAGATAAAGAACTACAACAGCCAGACCGCCTTTCAGGTATGTGTGTTAACCGAGAACCTCTGCATGTTACCGTGTGTCTATCATCATACCTTACATCTTGCTGCTACTTTGAATCGTTAATCGCTATTTAAAACTTAAGCAGCGTAACGACACCCACCCACTGCTGGTTTACCATCGCAGTCTGTGTCTGATTTCTGGTTGATGAAGTCCATGTGAAATTGACACTGACACTTCCTGTGAAGATCAAAGTTAATTTGTTTGTACATAAGGCAGGCTGTTCCACACAGTGGACACAACATTGCCACACATACAGATTTAACACATCTAACACAAGAAAGGACTAAGTGTGCAAAACATTTATTAGTGAGTTGTTGGATTATTTTATTTTTTTAATTGAATTAAATGTATCTGTTATCCACTTTCCGTCGTGTGTTTTCCCCTTTCCATTCCCTTTACTCCTCTCTGTCCCCACATCTAGGTGGCTATTATAGCAGGAAACTTTGATCTGGCTGAAATCATAAAGGTCCACAAAGCATCGGACGTTGGTGAGTTAATAGTAGTGACAGTATATCGCCAAGCTACCTCAGTCTTTTATAGGTTTGAACATGTGTTCAGAGGACGTCAGATTGAAGAAGTGATTACAGGTTATATACACAGCTGTGTGTATTAATTAATTAAATAACGGAAATGGAAATGTAAGGAATGTGGAGAATGTTTCAGGGATTTATATGATCCCTCCTGAGTTGAGGGTTTTTTTCTGTGGTGTAAAATTCTGCCATCTAGTGTAGACAGAATATAAAAGCCTAAATGCTGTGAATGTGTTATTCAAATATTGTATCCCTTTTAACAAATCATTTTAAATGGAAATCATATGGATATGTGGCTATATGTATGCTTCTTTCAATTTTAATAATAGTTTTTCTCCTTCATCATTACACTTTCGATATACTTTACAAAGCCAGTGTGCCGGTATTGTAATTGTGAACTTAAACACACATTGTATATTATTTTTGCAAATTAAACTTGTTCATAAAGAGAATACTTAATTCACAGCTACTTAAAAAAAACAATTAATGCTATTTTTAAACTACTGCCTATAGTTCTATTTTTCAATAATATAAACATTAAAAAAAATATGATAACTATATGTAATATAATGTATAAAATTCACTCGGAACTATTATACAATAACCTCCTCTCTAAGTCTTTGCTGCAGTACTATCAGGACCAGATGTATCATTAAGTATCATCATCACTTGACCAGTGTGTAAAAGTTTGCATATGGATTATAGCCAAGTAGAAATGTTGCAAATGAAATGGACTCAAGATTTAAACAAATTTGAGTGACCTTGAGATGTGTGAAATTGCAGTTATTTCCCCATCAAACCATTCTGCTCATTGTGTTTGCTACAGTTGCTTCACATGATGAGGTGAGTTTGTCTCTTTCGCCTCTCAGTGCCTTTCAGGGAGACCCCCATCTACACCACCCGTCGACGTGTGACGTCTGGCCCCCTGCCCTCGCCACGCTCCTTGCTCCGCTCTGCGAGTGACAACAACTTGAACGGAGACCACGATCACATCCGCGGTCAAGCCCCGAGAGAAATTCGTGGCCGTCAGGGTCACTCCCCTGTCCCTTCACTGCGCAGTCTGCCAGCTTTTGGACAGCAGCACAGCAGCCTTGGAGAGGTAAGAGATGGAGATAGTGAGGCTCTGCAGGTGTGTTTGAATTTGTGTGTGTGTATGTATATATGTGTGTGTGTGTGTGTGTGTGTGTGTGTGTGTGTGTGTGTGTGTGTGTGCATTTTAACACGTTCAAATTTAGGGTAGTCCGAAAAACTGAAGAAGAAATGTAACCATGTTGTACACGTGCTGCATATGATACTCGCCTCTTCTTCTGCTGTGTGTCAGAGCCGTCATGGAGATATCCCTGACAGCAGTCTCCAGAGTACGGGCAGCTCCAGATCCTCTCATTCCCGCTCGCCTTCGCTACATCACATGCATGAAGAGGACAGGCCAGTTCCCAGAAGGTCCCACAGCCATGGCTACCCACATGGACACGGCCATCGTGGAAGACTCAGGTCTGTAAGATTTTGTTTGAAAAAAAGTATACACCAATGATAATAAAAATAAGGTAGCCATAAAACTAACAATAACTTACGAACTAAGACATTATTGCACATAGAAAATAGATATCTGTGGTATCTCTTCTTCCCACACCGGGGCTGAAGCAGCCTGTTGCCGAAGGAGCTGCCCAGTGCTGTCATATGATATTTCTAGTGATTGCTCAATTAAACACGTTTTTAGGAGCATTGTAAAGTAGCAAAGCTCTTTCTTTATGTTCCGAGTTCATGTCTCACATTTGTCAGTCTTGGCAGCTATTCACTTAAAATAGATCATCTGTGAATGACCTTGTGATTAAACTCCTGCTTTGATATTTAAACCAAATTTAAAAAAGCAAAAAGTGCCATGTGATGTGTCTGAATCACTTGTTAGTCACCAGGCAGCCTTCTGCGTCACATTCCATCTGCTACTGGTGATAAACATGACATAACATCAATCGGTGCAACATCTTATTTATTTATTCATACATCAATCCCAGGCACATATAAAAGTTGTTTCCTGTCAGAACTGTGCTTGCAACCAACCCAGAGAAGTAATCTGTATAGAGCAGGGGTGTCAAACTCGTTTTAGTGAAGGGGCCACATGCTGCACATTTTGATCTCAAGTGGGCCGGACCAGTAAAATCACAGCATAATAACGCATAATTAACGACAATGTTTCTCTATGTTGAAATCATTGGTGAAGGTTTTTAGATAGTAAACTCTATGTTAAGGTCTTTCAAAAATAACGAGAAACAAAAAGACCAGAAATTCAGACATCAGCCCTCTGTTTATCTGCATAGGCTCTCCTCTGCAGATTCCCTCGCTTTGTGACACGTTTGTGATGCCACTTTCATGACGTGATCCATGTTTAACAATTTCCAACACAATAATATCAATGCTCACATCAATTGCGACTGTAGATCAATGGTTTGCATGTCTGTCTTATAAGCAGAGGATAAGATGTTTGAATCCTAGCTCTGCTAATTTTGATTGAACACCCTGGCGGGCCGGACTGGACCCCCTGGCGGGCCGGATCCGGTTTGACACCCCTGGTATAGAGCATAAACTGGGAATTGAATCTGAAATATAGTGGCTGATTGAAACACTGATCTGTATGAGGTCTGTTATAATTGCATTTGGTGCAGCAGTTGTGTGGCCTGTGCTCCTATCAGTGTTTGAGGACAGTGATCAGTGGCATGTTGTGTGTCTGGCAGCCCTGTGAATGTAACAAGCTAGGATGAAATAGTGCATTTGTCGTGCTGGGAGGACAAATGGCAAATATCGTACTTCAAATTCCTGTGTGTGTTTGTCTGTGTTTATATGCAAGGGTATGTATGTTTAGCCACTTGAACAAAGTAATGTGCATGGGTGCTTGCACAGTTCAGAGACAGACAGATGGAAAGTGGCTAATAATGATCACATTGGGGACCAATTGAAGGCTGCCAAGCTGTGAATGTGTTCTCGGTTTGTGTGAGAGAGATTGAGAGACAGCGGATACATTCTGAAATTAGAGCTATGAGTAATATCATTGGATGAGCCACTCAGTTCAAAACAGCTTGTCATTTGATGGATACATAAATCTGCAGCTGTAGTTGTGGTGCTGAAACACAGCTCCTCCCTTGTACACTGAACCATTAGACCAACAGAACAGTAAACTAGGGCTCTGATCACATCTCGGAGCGATGGATTTAAGTGGTTTACTGACACTTTGTTTGTTAAGCATTTTATTATGATCATATGTCAGTGCAAGATCACCTATGTGTAGCACACACCTAGTGTGATCCCTGGATGCCACACACCGTGTGTGTGTTTGTGTGTGTGTGTGTGTGTTTGTGTGTGTGTGTGTGTGTGTGTGTCTGTGTCTGTGCATGTGTGTGAGAGTGATGTCTGACAGGGGAATTGCATTACAGACACAGCTCCAGCTATACTCTCCTCTCCCTCTAATTCTCTGCTGTCACTTTACTCAATCCATCACAGACTCTCTCTCTCTCTCTCTCTCTCTCTCTCTCTCTCTCTCTCTCTCTCTCTCTCTCTCTGTCTCACACTCTCTCTCTATCTCTCTTTCGCTCTCTCTCTCTCTCTCCCCCTTTCATCCTGTCATTTATACACAAACACATACACACCGTATCATTCATCTACTGTATGGTTTGCAGGCAGAGAGCAGTCAACATCCTTTTTTAAATCATGTAACATGAACACATCACAGCCCATAGAAACTAAAGCTCTGATGTGTGTCTCTGTGTGTTTCACCACCTTTCTCTGTTTCTATCAAATGGTGTGTCCCATTTATGGTCACAAACTAAGTGCATCTTATTAAGCTATATCTGGTTCTACATTGGCATTAACGTTCAGTGACAGAGAAACATATTTTTTTGCTCATTTTGTACAAGGTTGACTAGGCGAGTGTGCAAAAAGGAACAAAGAGAGAATGGATAGACTGTCTGCTGTGTCCTGGTCTAAATGGCCTTCTGTAAACAGGGGAGTTGAGACCCTTTTGCATTACTCTGTCTTAAAGTATAAACATGAGGTGAATGTATAAAAAGCTCAAAATGAGCAGCTGGTCTCCATGGCCTGAACCTGCACCCAAGTGGGACTGACGCTGTCCTTGATTACTTTCCCTCTAATATTTCTCCCTCCCCATCTCTGACCTTCTGTTTATGCCGATGGTTTCACTCGAGGCATTATGGGTACCAGGGGAGTGTGAAATTAGTTTGGCCGGTCAGCAGCCCGCCCAACGGCAGACTCCAGCAAATTCCTGTGGAACTCCCCATCACTTCCTTCTTGTGACAGTGCTGCCAGAGTCCTGTCTTTAGTAGGAATTTAGGATGGAGACAATAGTATAAAAAGAGTTGGATCAGCTTTATTAGGACTGGATCACAACATGTGCGTGTGACAATCTGATGCAGTTGCCAATATATTAAGACATGATGACACTGGGTGATGATATTTTATTTAGAACAAAGCAAGTTTGCTTGTGTCATAAGAAGTTAATCTACTTACCATGATGTACTGTCAATACAAAGAGATAATTAATCACCAAGGGCTTTCTGTATTGACTGTATCAGTGTCTGAAATTCTGATATTGAGCTGTGCCTAGCCATTAGTCTTGGTTTGGAAGAAAAACTCTGAAGCTAAAGATAAAATATGATGTTACAGAGCAGAGGGTGAACAACTATTATCTTTCTTTTATTTCTAGTTTGTTGCTTTAGTTTCAGTTTTCCTAGAACAGAAGAGAATGTATGAACACATAATTCCCATTTTCAACCAACTTCCTTTGTAATTTTCAAAGTGATATCAGTTTTTCGCAGCTATTTATTACAATTTAAGTCTTACATTACATCTAACTGGTTTGGGCAAGAGATGTGTAAGTGTTTTTAAAAAAAAAAGTGTTTCCAGCAGATGTAAATCCCCACACAGCAGTAAAGAAACGGAGAAAAGATTGCAGGGTTGGAGTATGGTCTCGCTGCCCTTTATCCAAATACCGATTTCAACGCAGGGGTCTAAATATTCCTTCACACAGCATTACTTGATACATGTTGTCATGTTAGGTTGTTGTGATAGCTTATGGTGCCCTTGAGCAAGAAACTGTCATTACCTGCTTATGTGCTCTATTCGGACCCGTCATGTGATGAATAGAGGCAACAAACCTAATATGGGGTGTCACAATCGCTAGCTTCTGTTAATTGTTTGTTTGTTGCAGTTCTCCTCACCTCTCCCTCTTTTCTTTGCATTACAATACAATCAGGTCAAAGCTCCTTCTTAGTGTTATAGCTACATAACAATCCTCGCTTTCACGTCAGGCTCAAATCGTTGGCGCTGCCTGGTGATGAGGCTACGGAAGCGTGCGCACACCTACATGAATCGTCTTCAACGTAAAAACAGTGCCGTAGTATTCCATTCATAGCGTGCATCTTATTTGTTTTTCATGTTTGATAGATCTCACGCGGGCCGGGCTGGGAGAGCCGTAAGGACGCCAAGGTCTGAACTACGCCGTCTGGGAGAGATTTAAAGTGTAAAGCCCCTCCCAATGCAAAAAAAAAAAAAATGCTAAAAAACAACCATGCAATTACCGCATGTTAAGATAGATTAACGCCAAATTAATGCGTTACTCTATCTCCCAAGCCCTAGTAATAATATACAAATAGTAGTCTTCCCCAATTGTGGTTACTGCCAGCAATTGAGGGCACAGAACCGTGACATTCTAGTAGTTTAGGTACTTTAACTCCTCTTAAACATTTTCTGCCACTCATTGCGGTCCAGGTCGTGGTAGCAGCCAGATAAGATGGTAGCTTTGATGTCCCTCTTGCCCGCCACATCCTCAAGCTCTCCCTGGAGGATTTTGAGGCGTTGTGAGGTCAGGTTGGCTGTGTAATCCATCGAGCGTGTTATGTGTCTGCCTTGAGGTCTCCTTCAGTTGGACGTGCCCATGAGTTTTTTTTACTTTGAGCTCCTTCTGCATATCTAAGCCCTTCACCTTTTCCCTAAGGGTCAGCCCAAAGACCATGTGAAGGAAACTAATTTTGCCTTCTTGTATTCATGATCTCATTCTTTTCTCAAAGTTTCCATAGCATGACCATCGGTGACGGTTGGGACGTAGATAAACTACGAGCCTCGCCTTTGGGCTCAGCTCTCTCTTCACCATGACAGTCCAGTAGAACATAGTCGAGCGATACGCCTGTCAATCCCAGATTCTTTCTCACTTACAGTTGTAAACGTCCAGTTGTTTGGGAGTGAATTATTTATTACTCTCAAGTTGTTGTCAAGCACTAGATGGCTCATAGCAAGGAACTAGTTCGCCATATTTACGCCTCGGGACTTTGACAGAAGTCTTCGTCTAGTTATTCAAGCACGTAGAGTGTCTCCAAAAAAATACCTTTTCAACAGTCTATAGAAATCGGGATACAGACGGGCAGTGTCAGTTTGGTCATTAAAAAGCTGAGTGGGGATTGCTTCCCTTACACCATACACATGGATACATTTTCATATATATATATATATATATATATATATATATATATATATATATATGCAAAAATATGTTAGTGTATTAGAATATTGAACTGAAAAAAGATATCAAAGCATACAGCTATGAAGACGGTTCATATATTTTGACTATAAACTGAGGCAGCCAGACTCAGTATTGAGCTGTTTAAATGTTAACCTGTCTTTAGTGGTCTTATTGATCTTAATCAAGCATCTGATTGCTGGCATGCCCAGGTTTTTTATATTGAGACTTTTGATAAGGGCCACTTATGTAGACTAATCTCAAGGTTGATCTAATCTTGAAAAGACTGATTAAAAGGTGAAAGGCATGCAATAATTAAGATGCACATTTGCTCTTGATCTTGCAAAAAAAAAATGTAATTCAAAACCCCATCTAAATTGTTTCTTCTAGATATACGTCCACACACTGAACAATTTGTTTAAATGAGCTTTTCCCATTCTGACTGCTGCTATAACAAGCAAACAGCTTTTGTCAAACTCAAACACCAAAACCATGACGTTTCAAAGTTAGTTAATAACATCTATACCACCGTTTATATGCAACTAGTTCCCCATACTGTAAACTATTTAGAAAGAAGCATTTATATTTGCAACTTATTTTATTTGAAATCCCTTCATTTGCTTGAATAAATTAATATTAGGCCGTTAGGTGACTGTGATTTGTTTGAACTGAAACTTATTCAATAGCTGTCTAAACTGAAATGAGAATACAGAGAGAAAATAGTCAGTTGGGACAATAATCTGTGACATTATTTTAAGGCAAAAGACATATGACAAATTGACTGTTATGGAGATTCAAGTGCATAGTATTGGCTACTTATCAGTGCATTTGTTAGCTATATTTTCTTTTCTTTTTTTTAAAGTTGCCATCGTTACAGAGGCAGAGCTGGTGTCCTAGGAAACCATGATGCTTTTCTAATATACTGCATTAGAACGTTGTGTGTGTCTGTGTGTCTGTGTGCACACAATGGATCCTACATCTGTATCTTGTAGAAGCTACTTATAATGAGGCACAGTGAGAAGGAGAAGGGAAGAGAAAACATATTTTGTAAAGCAAAGTAAGGACAAAAAGAAAGCTGTTGCAAATGCAGCACAATTTTGCATATGAAATTGGTAAATCAACTCATCATGCAATATTAATTTAAGTGGCATGTTTAAAATTGGAGCATTAAATGCTCAACTCATTGATTTGTTTATGGAAAAAAGTAGATATCACACTGAAATAAAAAGTATGTATTGATCTAGGTAGAATCATTTTTCATATCCAGTATTCAACAGGATTATGACTATGGACTACGAAAACAGGACTGAAACCCTTGCAAAAATATACAAGGATGCAACTCTGTAGAAAAAGGCAAGAACACTGACTATTTGTCGTGTTTCTCTTGAATTCAGATGAGAAATAAATTAGAGATTGTAAACATTTTATTTTTATTTTTTAAAAAAACTCCTTGTCATGAAGAGTCAGCTCTTTGTTGTCATTTGGTCTAATTTCAAAGTAACTGTACAAAGCTTTCTGGTAGACACTTCCAGCTGTATTATAGCCAGAGAAGCTATGTTATAACGTAGAAGTGCAGTCTGAGGTATTACCAAGACGTGGGCAAACTATGATACTAAATCTTTTAAAGGTAACTTACAAGTTAAAGAGCATCCTACGGAAATTGCTTTCAAATTACTAAATCTTACTTGGTAAATGGAAAAAGAGCAGAAATTGGATTGTAGAAATGTAATACAATTAATAAAAGACATTTAGGAATATTGCATTACATAGATTTGCATGTTTTTGAATTTCAGCTGTCTGCTGTCTACCTCTGTATCAGAGGTATCTTAATGGCGGAGACTGATTTGAGTCATTGAAAAATACATAATTGAAGAAATCACATTTTTTAGTTCTCTCTGTCACTTTGACATAGTCTCATTTCCCTGTTTCTCTGGCCCTCCCTCCTTTTCCCTGTGTGCTGCTGATGTTCAGTGCCGGGGCTCAGACATTAACATGCGGCAGCTATCCAGTCCCCTCAGTCCCTGCGGTAATTGGAAAGCCGTTGTTTCGATAAAAAGGGGGGGGGGGACAGAGAAAGTGTGGCTGTGTGAGATGGGGAAAGCCAGAAAAGCAATAGAGAGTTTGGGAAAGAAAGAGCAAACAAGGCTTGATATGATGAAAGCACTATACAAACAAATGGGGAAAAAAGGTTAAAGGGCATCTGAGGCTAGGAACAGGTAAATGAAAGAATGATGGCTATAAAGTGACCGGGGGAGGAGCGGCACGAGACTGAAAGAGTTAGAAAGGTGGATAGATGTGGATGAAGTGGTCAAGAGATTTGTTGCAGAGAATAGCATCAGTGTCCTGTTCATAATCACGTTGTAATATACACTATCTCCCTCTCCTGCAAATTCTAAATCCGATCAACAAGGGTGTTATATTTTATTAGATATATGTGATTAATATGTTTGTATGTATTACATGGGTTTTTGATGTATGTGATGAAATATTTGACAGCACAAGCAGTAGAATGATGCAGAGTGTAACTTACAGCATGGTAGCAAAGTACTGTAGTGATGAATGAAGACGAGGCGGAGCTCTGCGCTGCTGTACTAGAATTAACCGCCAGAGAGAGAGAGGAGAGAGTGAAGATGCAATGCGAAGAAATGTTAAGGAGGAGAGGGATAAGAGGATGAAAGGGAAGTGAGAGAATGAGAGAATCAAGGAGGGGATTCAAAGCAAAGGGAAAGAGGGAGGAGCGACAATTAAACCAAATGGGCTGGAGCTTTTTGCCCCCCGCCCCACTGCACACAAGCACACACACGTACATACTCTCACAGCCTGCCTCAGGGAACCATGGCGCATGCACGCTCGCAGGCAGACAGGCAGCAGGAGATCAATCGTGCTCTGGGACTAGTGTGTGTATGTGAGTGTCAGCGATGTGTTAGCATCATGCTGGTGGTGGCGTATGCCATGCTAGCGGAGGTGCAATGTTAGCCGGAGTGGAGGGGGCTGTCTGTGCCTGTGCCTGTGTATGTGCCTGTGCGCACGGCTAGAATGCACATAGAGGGCTTGTGGTGTGTGAGCGAGTCGTCAAAGGGTAGGGGAGCCACGGAGAGCAGCAGCAGCGTTGTCAGAGTGTGTGTGAGTGTGAGTGAGCGGGCGTGTGCATGTGAGGGGTGGAGGGGAGAGGAGAGGCAGACGCGGCGGGACTCCCAGGAGAAGGCGCGGGAGTCGGGGAGCAGACCCAGCCTCTCTCCTCCACAGCAGGAGCACCAGGACTTAAGGACGAGGCAGGATCTGTAACCCAGCTTGAGCAGCTGGAACTGGGGACGCACAGGATCTCGGTCCCTCTCTGGAGGGGGCTTCTTCTGGAGCCCCAACTCAGGATGTGTTTGAGTAATGGGGGCTTACAGACGGATCTGACAGACCCACACAGAGAAGGAAACAGTGCTGTCCCTCTTATCGTGAAACATTTTTGCTTCTACCTCGGTTAGGATACTGGGAAGAGGGGAGTGATAGAAGGAGAGGGCAAAAGGGAGCAAGAAGAGTATTGTCTGTGCCACTGAAGAAGGAAGAGAGGGAGTAAGAGGAGGAGAGGTTGGGAGGAGTGTACTCTCCTCTCATGACTCTCCCATTGAACTCTGATTGTTGACTGTTGATCGACAGACACTTGGACTTGTTCATGAATCCCTCCCTGGCCAGCGTAACAACCAGGGGGTGTCACCAGGTTGCTGTCCCGCTGACAACCATGTCGGTGACCACAGGCTTCAGTTACCAGCTCCCGGGAATCACCACAGTAACATATGTGTTTGTTTACAGCCCTGGCTCAGTGCAGAGAGACCCAAGCCCCCCTCACCACACGCCTCCAGCACTGACGGGCCCTCGTGGGCCCAAACGGAAACTCTACAGTGCTGTCCCGGGACGTACCTTCATTGTAGTCAAGCCCTACACACCACAAGGGGAGGGGGAGATCCAACTCAACCGTGGAGAGAGAGTCAAAGGTAGGTTGTCTGCTGTTGTACGTGTACATGTTTTATGACCTCACTTAACCTAACTCTGTAACTACTACTTCTGGACTCCTACTTTTCACATTCTGTATGTCATCACTACTAGTTACGTGTAGGATCTCCTGTAAAGTTTCTCGTGACTTTCAGAGCTGGGTTAGTTGCAGAATACAAGAGCAGACACTCCTGTGCTCTCATACGTCTCAGATACAAAGCAGACCATAACTTCACTGTGTTTTTGGCTGCAAAGCAGTTATGTAATCATTCAACCTGGATGTCATTTCCTTGTTGTTTGAGCTTGACATTGTGAATTGTCATTTCATCCATTTGTAAATGTGCTATTTTCTGCTTTACACAGAGATCCAGTGGCTTTGCTTTCATGTGTTTGTGTGTGTGCTTTTGTCTCTCCATCCACGCTTCACTCAAGACTATGACTGTAATGACGTAGAAGGTAAACTCCATAATATTCTTCTCACCCTGTATCTCTCCCATACACCTCAGTGTGTCAACACTAGACCGACAATGTAGCAATTAGTTCCCTGTCCTGTTTGAATCCACTTGAGATATGTGTGCAATCTCAGTATAAATCTGTGATTACTTCAAGGAGAGGGCATGCAAATTCAAATAGGTCCCGTGTGCTGTTGGTTGTTGGTATGCATACACACCCTCTGTCCTTCTCCCCCTGAACATATTTTGTCACTCCTCTTATCACCTGTCCACAGACACCCAGCTTCACATTGACCCCACACCCTACATCCTGCCACTTCACATACATCACCATGGATCAAACCCACATTAGCCTAATGGAAACAGTTCCCACATGCTCTCAGAAAGGCCGGAGAGCGAGAGTGGTCACAGTCATGCTGAGACCTCTCATGTTCCTTTCAGATCTACAGAGGCACAGGAAGTACAGATTAAGGGTCAATTTAGAATTTTGATTTTTTTTCAAACAACCACACACACAAATATTCTGATCACTCACCCAATTTCCCAGAAACATTCAGTACACCACACAACCACTAATCTAAACCCACTCACAAGAACCCTTCTCTCGACCTGGATACATACTGAAGTAGTCCTATCCCTTCCAGTAGATGTTTTCTGTCTTCCAGCTTCTCTGACTGTAAAAACACGTAGTAGTCCTCATCCTGAATGCTTTTATGTCTTGTCGTTATAGTATTGTGTCTGTTTTACGGAAACACAGCTGCCGTTTACACAGGAATTACTAATATAGATGATAAACAATTCAGACTCAGCAATTCGGAATCTTGTTTTTGCCAAACAAAACCAAATGATACAGCATTGTCAGAAACAGTGATGCATACTGATGTTGACACAAATGTTATCGGAAATGTGATGACTCAACAGCAACCAGTATGCCTCCATCTACTGAATGGATCTGCTGTCACTGGCTTTTCTGTCGGTGCAGCTGAATCCATAACCCTTCCACTAATGTGAACACACAGTGTTTTGCTGTTCTTTCATGTTGGCCATGCAGGAAACAAGCGTACAGTCGCATGGCTGCCAGCACCATGGCCCGGCCAAGTAAACCATCTGGCTGTGATACGCAACACTGAGCATCATAACCATTACTGTGTCGCATTCACTATGCTTCTGTAGTCCTGGAATATAGACTGAGAAATACATCACTGATGTCAACTGGTTGTTGAGCATCTTAAAGCGCAGGCTGTTCAGGTTCTTTTTCTACGGTTTGTTAAGGTACCCAAATTCTGTTTAGTGCATGTAATCCTAGAAGGGAATGACCAGTCCTCCTTGTGCACAGAGATGCTAGGCCCGAGAAGCCACTTCCTCTAGGGATGGAGGACCCTTGGTTTGATACATAATGCATTTCATCTAATCTGCATTCATAAATGGATGAGTTGTTAATAGTAATAAGGCCCATTTGCAATGGAGGCCAAGAGGCGGCAAGGCAAGTGAAAGAGAGAGGAGACAATAGGAGGCTTAATTAATGGATATTCTCCTCTCTCATTCTCCTGATTAAGGTGACGAGCAAATCAAAAACATCTACACCTTAAGCACCTGAAGTAAATATCAACAGAATTCTTTGTATCCTGAAGTTAACTTTGATACTGCTTCAGACTTAAGATATGTTGATAATTCAGTTATCATTAGATAGTGAGCCTCTTTAACCACCAACACAAACACACATAACTATATTCACAGTCACTCATGTACTCATCTCTGTCTTCTGGTTACTGTCCTCACGCCCTTGTTAATCACCAGCCATACCAGCAGAGGAGCATCTTTATGATGGGATCAGTCTGGGTAAATCTCACTAAATGATTTGTCTGTGTCGTGTGTTAGCATCTATGCTTACGAGCATTAGCCTAAATGTCTATTCGCTCACCTGTTAGCAGGACAGTTTGGTAGACTGGTTGAGGTAAGGCATATTGTCTGCTGTACAAGGAAAGATGTGTCTCCCTTTGTAGTTTAATGAAGACCATTTATTTTGTTCTAGTACATTCCTTGTCAAGTGTGTTAATATCTTAGCCTTTTTTAACGAAATATTCTGGAAGATTTAAGAATTGCATAATAAAACAATTTCTTGATTTGTTATTTTTTAGTGATGGATGACTATCTGGACTTGGATTGTGAATAGCACATCAGAGCAAAGTTTTGTTTCAAAGACTTCATATTCTGATTATTAGTTAGCTGTTGCCTACTGCAAGATATTCATCACAATTTCAGAAGAAAACCTCTCAACATTTAATGAGAGCAAGCCGTTAAAGCAGCTTCATTTTGCAGCTTATGTGTGCTTTTAAATTCCAGACCCTGTTTTAAGTGAGCGGTATTCTTTCTTTTCTATTGATTATTGTTTAAACCACAATACCGCAGTATTGTTACAGAGTACAAAAGCCAACTAAAATGAAAAACTCCTCTTGTTAAGATCTTCTATAAAAATTATTAGAAATATCCAGTATGTAATCTATGCTGTAGCATATTAAGTATTAATTGATATTGATGACAAAATATTTGAGAGAATGCAAAGCATATTTGAAGTGCTCGTCAGTCTGCAAGTCAACTTTTGAGAAACCACAGGCACTCACTTAAAATGAGCAAATCAAAAGATTTGAACGTAAAATCCGGATTGTGTGCGTGAAAGCTTTTAGCAACTTGTGTTAAGAGTTTGAGATTGTGTGGATCTGTCCTTAACATTGAGGTTCAGCCAAATTCTGGCAATTCAACTGATCCCTGTATCACGTTGTATTTGTACCACACTTATTGAGAAAATAATGTCATTCTGAATTTAGCCACAGTTCCAGGTTCAAGATTACTTATCTCTGTTACATAATGAAATAATATTATTTTAGGCTCACAAACAACATAAAAACCGAGAAATTGTAAAATGCAAACAGGTGTTAGTCATATTAGGATTATTATTTTCTGTTTGAACCATTGTTTGTTTTTTTATCGTACATATTATTGAATCAGATCACAGTAACCCAACCACTGCCGATAAGACTCATTAGATTTGTTCGGGCAGTATTCAGCAAAGTGTTTTCTTATAATGGGTCTCATAATTTTCTCTGCTAAAATAGAAAAGCAGACAAAGAAAAATGTACTCTCAAAATAACTCTTCCATAATGACTTACTGTACATAATATATTATGTGTGAACAATTGATATGTGAGTTTAGTCATTTAATGTTAACACATTTGGATTTTCATGATCAAATCCACATCTGTAAATGTACATCTTCTATTTAAAAAAAATAGAGGGAAGGGTTAACAAGATGATCCTTCACTTCCAGGTCTAATAAAACAGGTGACTCTTCGCTCTCAGTTGAAGTTTGTGCTCAGGGGAGTCAGAGGGCCAAATATGAGCGTGCAGCTTTCATCATTACAAGTGTGAGAATACCTATTGCTGCTTAAATACATAATATACAATTATTTTGTTCAAATCCTGTGAAACTCACAATTATTTCCTCCCTTGGCCTCTCAAATGTTGACTTGCTTTGTAGAACCAACTGTGTTTTGTACTATCTCATTTAGTTTTATGCATAAAGCAGTGATCTCTAGTATGTTGTGGTGGGATAGTCCTCGTAACTTAAGTGTAGAAGGCAATAACTATATTTAGGTTTGAGCATTGTGATGTAATACATATGTTTACTTGTTCCGCTATTATTTACACTAGAAACAAAGGACCTTTTATCAGTTATGTATTAATTATTGTGATGCCTTATAGCTGATTTCCAGTATAATGAAGACGATGACGATTATGCCAATGACATTATTGATGATGATGAGGATGAACATGAAGGTAAAAGCAACATTTTTATTTTTTATTTTGAGAGAAGGATGACAATGTGGTTAAGACTACAAACCATCAAGGAGACCGTTATTTCCATTGTGCTATCTCAAATGCATGATGCAGGCTTGTGTAGTAAGGACTTTTGTGACTGAGATTCTTCAAGCTTATTTTCAAGTTTACAAGTTTGATCTAGTGTGAACCAATTGGGAAAAAAATATGTGTGAGATTTAGAGGGAAGGGGAAAGATAGCATATGGTTCACAGAATTGTCGTATGATTCCACATTTTCATCCTTCATTTCCTTCATTTATATTTGCACAAGATGCACAAACCCCTCCTCCCCATCAACCCCCGATCAACAGTAGATGTGCCTTAAATGTGTGCTTAGTTTGGATGCCTGAATCAAATGAAGTGTCCCCATGAGCATGTGTTTTAGCCAACCGGTTTCTCCTCCACGATGAAGAACTGCTTGGAAAAACTCCCAGTCTTCACTCAGTGATTGTCAGTCCATTGGTCTGCTGTCTGAAATCAATGTCTCTAGACAGCCTTCGTCTAGACAAACAGCCCCGCTGTCCGCCTTTTAACAGGGTCATCCCCATTCAGCTCTCCAAGCAGACTCTTAGTCTCATGTAATGGGATGTGTTTGTCCTTCGTCACTCACTGACTGCCGCTGGACCACAAAACCAGCATTGCACTTGATATCATAGACTGTTTGATCATATGTGTTTGTGTGTGTCTGCTTATTTCAGTGATGGCAGTTCAAAGAAATGGATGGTTACAAGAAGATCAGATTGTGCGGTCTTTCTGTGCTCACGTGTGTGTTTATCTGGTCACAGCTGTGTGTGTGTGTGTGTGTGTTTGTGTGTTTGATGTAAACTCCATTAACAGGTTGCCTGGCCCATGCCCCCACCTCCTTGCGTCCCCCCTCTATACTCATTCCCCTGCTCACCCCCTGTGTTTGTTTCTGCTCTCCCCTTCAATGATGTAATCTGATCTCATCATGCGGATGGACATCCCTTGAATGGCCATTTACTATCGCCATGGTAACAAACAGGGACACACAGCACGGTAACCTGGTCAAGCTTTTTGCAAACTTGTGACCCCATACACACCCAGACTCGTACACTCACACACACGCACACACTTTTATCAAAGTCAACACTCACGCACCGGTAACACACAGGAACACATGTCTCAACATGCGGTTTCCCCCACTGGGAGCATTAAATGCACATTCAGGACATTCTTCTCCTCAACAAGGTGACACATTTAAGAGCATGCTTTCGTAACAATATATTACATCGCTCAGACACACACACACACACACACACACACACACACACACACACCACGTACACATTCTACGAACGCCATTATAAATCTTGCAGACAGCCATGAAAATGAAACCAGCGCAAGTAACGTTGAGATTAGACATTCACAAACATGATTAATGGGGTTTGGCCGCACCCAGTGTGTGCAGAATATTAACACTGCTATGGGCAGCGGAGGATACCTGGACCAGCTATACGACAAAAAACATACACACAGAGCCTGGGTTTTCATGTGTTATTCTAGCTGTAGCTTCATATAGGCTCAGACAGTAGCTGTTACTGCTGTTATGATCTCTGGGAACATGCCGGCACACTGATCACATGTGGAGAACTGTAAAAGCTTTCTGTTCAACCCGTTGCCTGAAGATATGCGTCTCTTCACATGTACTTAATTGTCTCCAACAATGGCTACACATACTGTATGCATATTGTTGTGTATGTGTTTTGAGCTATGCCAAGAGCTTGATTATACAATTGAAGCACTGCACAATATTTATTTGACCACAAAGCTTGCTATTGTGAAGACAAAAATGCATATTCATCTGTCTGTTACCAAGCAACAAGTGCAACAAGTGTCTAACAGCTCTGACATGTAATTTTAAGAAAGGAATAAAAATCATGAAATTGTGTCTTTTAGAAAGATTCTTTTTTTTCTTCTACTTGCAAATCAGGTTGGATAAGAGCTTGTGTGCCAAATGTTGCATTTAAATTAAATATGTTGGCTTCCCACAGTGAGCTTGGGTTAAATTACTGTTAATTAGACTACCTCTCTGTCTGGTAGTAGTATGAAATGTAATCTGTGTGTGCGTATTTCTGTGCAGGTGCATCTCTCCATTGATATTTGCTTCTTAAAGTGTGTATTTGAGGTGTGCATGTGTGTGAATGTACAAGTGTATGTCTGTCTGTGTGCTTGCCTTTGTGTGTTTGCGTTTGTGCAGCACAGTGTAAGTAATTACCTCCCACAAGTTAGGTAAACAGCATCCTTCAAGTATTCAGCAGCCAGCTGTCCTAATATCCCAGTCACGTATGAGAGAAATGTCTCTGCCTCTCTTTTTTATTCTCTTATAAACCTGTGAGCACAAACACAAAATATACATGAATTCACTTCAATTATATAGTTTTTGACCTCATATGAGTGTATTCAATGCATCGAAAATTACGGTACAGTACGACAGAACTCAGAGGAGCAGCTACCGAATGTTTTCCACATGGTAGGAGGCTGTAGCACATGTGGCTTTGGCTGAGCCCCGTTGACACGATTTTAACAATGGCACTGTTAAGCCACTGAATAGTTGAGGCATTGACTTGTTACTCGGCGGAATCTAAACCATATAAAATAAAGATAAACCGTTTTTTCGGCCAAAGAATGATACTCGAGATGTTATTTTGACGATGATCACATTCTTTTTTTTTTAAATCTATTTTTCAGATGTTAGACAGTCGTTTTAAAATATATTTATTGCCAAACCATATTTGCTGTTGTCACTCAATTCCCGTGATTACCAAGATATTCTCACTCAGATAGTAGACAGGAACGGTACGATATATACAAAGCATTGATATAGCAGCAGGCAACTATTTGCAATGTTAAGATGTAATGGAGTAATGTCAACCTGAAACTGAAGTCACACTTTCTGTGTCGTTTTGCTCATCCTAAGTGTTATTTAAAAAGACACATACATGTAGTTACATTCATAAAATTGGACCTCTGCATTTAACCCCTCCTAAGCATTTCAGCACAGTTGGCTGCTGTGAAGCGGACAGGAAGCAACTTGGGGTTCAGTGTCTCGCTTAAGGACACTTTCTTAAGGCAAGGATTAAACTACCAACTTTGTGCTTAAAGGATGTAGATACCGTCCATCTATATGTGACGATTGTTTCAAAACATATTGCTACCTGTTGATAATATGTCCTCATGCTTCTCAGCAACCCACACAATGAAACCCTGAGAGGCCTTAAGAATATGTTAGTAATGAGATTGTGTATCCTATGCTCACCAGAACAAATGTTAATTATCACAGTAGACCTGAGGCTCGTCAGTTTATTAACAAAGTTCTCTTGTTGATCATTCATAACGACGTTCCAAGGTGTGTGCGTGTGTTTGATGCTTGTGTGTGTGCGTGTGTTATTGATACTTGATATGGTCACAAGCCCAAGGCAAGGACATTGATGTCACAGCTAACCTTCTAGCTGTCCAATCAGAGTAGCAGTGGGGTGCAAAGTCCCGCCCACACACTTACCTGCTTCCCGCTGACCGCACCACCTGTTCTCCTATTAGACTCTCATTCTTTTAGTTTTCCAAACATGCCAATACGTTTCCATCCTAGCTCACAGGATCATGTCACCCTTAACCCCTCATTGAAGTTACAATCCACGCCTGCCTAACATACATGTAATTCACTGAGATGGTGCCTCACACAAAATGATAATTAGAAACACGGTGTTGCCAACACTTGCAGAGATGACGAGTGCATGAATAAACATGAACGGGAAAAGTGCTGCATTAACAGGAGCCACATTGATTGATGCGGATACATATTCAACACATATTTTGATATGCTTTTGATTTACAATCACTCTATCGTGTACAATGTGACACACACTGTTTGAGTTGGGCACGATGAGGGCCGGGCGGAACTAGCTGAGTGACTCCAGATGGTTGTTAACAACAGGCTTCTTCTGTCTTGCACAGTGACAACCCACTTTGCAGTCGTGTGTGAAAATGTGCATGCAAAGGTCATGTCCTTACCCAGTAATGTCAGGTAGAGTCGCTTTTTACAATTTTTTTAAACCTGACCTCTTTGTGTTGAGCTTTCTCTCCAAATGCACACAGATTCTCCCTGTAATGAAAAACAATCAGACAAGAACACACTCATTCTCCTTTGAGATTATCCTTATTAATAATGTCCTTGAATTTAACCCCATGACCACTCGCAACGCAACTCTCCCATGAAGCCCATTTTTTAGTGGAGGCTGGGCATTACAGCATGTTCATCAATCACAGCATAAATACCATTATTTATGTGACTACTCGTCAATCAAACAGTTAGGTGTGTGATTAACAACTCAACAATAAACAATCTATCACGGATCTATTAACAATCAACAGACAATCAATGGTTGGTCTACAGCTAATCAATCACTAGCATACTCTGATAAAGAACTCCACTATCTTCTGTTTCTTGCAAGGAACATGTAATATAATTCAAGTATCATTTCATCCTATCAGATTGTGTCCATGTTTAATGTAGCTGTTCTTGCATATGTCAATTTATAATACATTAATGATATTTATATTTAACATAGTTGTATTTTATTCATGTGCCATCAGAGCCAGGGTTACATAGTAACATAGTAAGACGGAGGACTATCAGGTAGTCAGTTCTATCTTTGTCTCCACCTGAGGGTTGACACAGTAGGAGAGAAAGAATGAAACAGGGAATGAAAAGCAAGTGAGAATGAAAGAATAGGAGTGTCATGTAGCCCTCAAGCCTCAAAAGGAGGGAGGGAGGGGAAGAGATGAGAAGAGAAGAGGGATCCCTGTGAGTCAGCCTTGGAGTTTTCCTCCCTCCTATCTTCCTCCGCCTCCTCTGACTATAATTTACAACACTCCCGCCTCCTCGTTTTTCTTTTTTGTCTGTAGCCTTCTTCCTTTGACTTTGCTGTCATTCACAAAAAGAGCGTCTTTTTTCATTGGTTCCATATTTTAGTTAATTTTTCTTTAACTTGTCAAATCTTTATTTAGTTAAATATTTTTCTCTAACTAAATTCTGCCACTTAAGTGCCTTATGGTACCTCTCTCTCTCTCTCTCTTTCTCTCTCTCTCTCTTTCTCTTTCTCTCTCTCTCTCTCTCTCTCTCTCTCTCTCTCTCTCTGTCTCTCTCTCTCTCTCTCTCTCTCTCTCTCTCTCTCTCTCTCTCTCTCTCGAATACTGATGAGCCAGAGACTGCACCACTCCCTCGCCCTCTTCTAAGTAAAAGAAGTCCAATGAGGTCGGATATGCAGCAAACCACAGTTCACATTTGACTCGGAGCAGTGTGACTCTCCCTCTTGCTTCTTATTTATTGGCTCGCTACTTCATTCAGTCTCGTATCTACTCTTGGGTCCACTCGCCCTTTTCCACATCATCTTCTTAATTGCTAGCCACCTCTACTTCTCCTATTTCATGTCCACCTCCATCCTTGCCATTAAATCTAATTTACTTACCTATTCATCTAATCTATTCTAGTATAACCTGTTGACTATATAATATTCATTCTGTATAATGCCATATGTTCTCTGTTCTCCCCTAAGAGCATTAGCATGTATTCTCCTACTCATATATTACAGGTATCAATGACCGACCCTGTTGCACTGCTGTACATAATCATCCCCCTTTCTTTTTCTTGTAGAGTGTGTATGTAGGCGTGTGCGAGCGTGTCTCTGGTTGTGTCCCCCATGTTTCATAAAGATGCAACTCTCTCTATTACACTGAATTGAACTGAGGTTTAATAAACAGTGGATGGATCCAAATCTAATAACAGCTCCACTCAGGTTATTGGAATGCTCTCCACTCTCACCTTCCCACACTTATGTCAAGTACACACACGCACACACACACACACACACACACACACACACACACACACACACACACACACACATAGAGAATAATGGGATTCCCACATGGGGTTCTGTGGGCAAAACAAGAGGCCAGGTATTATATATATATATATATATATATATATATATATATATATATATATATATATATATATATATATATATATATATATATATATATATATATATAAGTAATCTACATATCTAGTCTAATATCTAAATATTCCCAGGACTTAAATGTTCTTATCGTCTTTGACCAAAACTGGGCCTTGTTAATTTCCCCTGAGGTTAAGGATTTTCACTGTTTCCCGATACTAGTATGTTTACATAATGCAACTGTGGTTTATGGCTGCAGAAAATGTACAGTCCATCCCTTTTAGATGTGTTTTTAATGAATGTATCCCTGCCTGAAGACCACAGTTAAATGCAAGTGTCATATAATTTTTGTAGAGCAGTTGAATCGAACACATCAGGAATAATATGCAACAGCTAGAGAAAGAAATTTAAGAGGCAGCTCTCCACAATGGTATCATGAAGTCACTACTTTCATTCAGCAGTTAGGAATTAATTAGTTGCACAATTGGTTTAATTATCACCCCAATAAATTCTTGTCATCCTTTTAATATTGCGACAATCCAACATTTGCATTTCGTATGGTGATTATGACATAAAAGATGCACACATGCACGTGTGTTTCTTACAGCAAAACCAACGTGCAGAGAACCTATCGTAGCATTTAATGGAACTCAAGTTGTGTTTCGGTTTTGGCAAGTCTTCCATGGCATCCCTGTCTGAATCAGTTTGAGTGCATCAGTGGCAGAAAGCCACCAGCCTCTCTCAGCATAGCTGCATCCTTTCCTTTCTTGTCTGTTTCTGCAGGCAAATACAGAAGTTTGACGCATCTAATGTTAGCTGAAAAATACATCTGTTTGCGTGTTTAGAAAAGACTTCTCTTTCCTCAGCAGCTGTCACTCATGTATTCGTTTATGGCAGTTGCCTTCACTCTGTATGAGTACATGCATGTGTGTGTCTGTGTCCGTTGCTTGGAATTAAGAGAATCAAAGAAGTATGAAGGAGAAATAAAAATGACTCAGCGCAAAGCAATAGAGCGTGGCAAAGCAAGAATTAAAATGAGTTCAATTCATCGTTGCATACACACAGACATACACACTTGAGCAGGGGTGCATTGAAGCTTGCAGGCAGGGTGTGTGAGGAGTATAAATAGCGCCACATCCTCACCGATGCTATTTTTAAACCAGGAGCCTTGACTGACTTAACCAAGGGCAAAACTCAGAAGGTAAATGCACTCACAGACCCAGAGAACAATACTGTACTGGATTTTTTGCGAGACAACAGACTTCTTGGACACTCATGAATAACTGGGCGCCTGTTGAAACATAGCTCTTTCCTTTTGTCAGCTGCGTCTGTCTTTAGCTAGCTCTCATCTCTCTTTGTCATTGTAAGCCTCTTTCTGTCACATGCTTCCTCTTTGTTTCATTCTCATGAGCGCTCTATAATGCTACAGTACTCCCCGTTCTCATCACAGTTCCTGCCTCGTTTGTATTTTATTTCTATATAAACTCTCCTTTTGATGGTCCAGTGAGATGTTTTTTTCAATTCATAATGAGAACCTTCTGTGGATTTCTACGAGGCCGTACAGAGCAGCATGTTGTGCAGTGTTACAGAAGATCCAAAGTCTTACTGCACAGTATACAGAATATATTCACCTGAGCAGTTTATTTGTCCTTTAGTAATGGTGCATGTGTGACTGTGTGTATGAATGCATGTGTGTTTGCTCCCACTAGTTTACCTGTGGAGGTGATTATGAATCAGTGTGGCACCTATGAGTGTCTAATGTCCAGCTGAGGTGTTGATTGCCCTATGTACTGAACTGTTGTTTAGTTAAGCCCCAGTGTACCTCCAGACAATAGAACAAATGGCATGTATTGTTTTGCAGTGAAGCAACTCTTTAGTGTGTTTGCATGAAGCTGAGTCTCGCCTTTTGTATTAGTGTATTTATTTTCCTACTTGAGGTCAGCTGTCACTTATACCTTTGTTACATTTAATTATCAGTACAGAGGACTTCCATTAAATACATAATTGCATTCTTTATTTTGACCCAGGGTGTCCCTATAGTAGACACGGATGTAAAAACTCTAAAATTAAGTCGGACCATTCAGTATGAGTATCAGGTACATTGTCACATGGCAGATGCTAAAATGAAAAATATCACAGCAAATCCAATTTGTCAAGCCTATCCAATTTGTAAGAGCATCTGAAGAGCTACTAGTCAAATGTCTCTTTTGTTTATTGGATCTTCTTCATGCAAAGTGACTAGCCATCTTTCCACCACTCTACTAGAAATACTTTGTCACAAAATGTGACTGAACAACAATCCTGAACGAACACCTTTAGTTGTCTGAAGTCACCAGTGGTTGCAGACTGCTGCCAATTTTCCAATGCAGTTGCATCTACAAAGCTCAATTTGTTGTTGGATTTTTTCATTTTTACCGGTGACCACTAAGATCTCCTACTGTTGTTCTCCACATGGCATTGATCCCAGACCGGTCTGGTTGGACCAAAACATCAACCCGGCACACATATTGTAAATCCTCTTGCACAGACACGCACTGTTTGAGTTCCTTCCTGCCACTTGGCTCCTGTGAGCTCTCATCGGATTCACAGGGACAGTTGTCAAGCCAACACATTGTTGGCAAGCACCAAAACAAAGCGGCAGGAAGTTAGAGGCTGCTGACACAGCACTATAAGTACATCTGAGGGCATATACATACTTACATGCTCGCCTTTGTGCTACTTGGGCACATAAATACTTGCATGTAGTTGTTGTTTTTTGTTTATGCCAGCTGTGATTACACATTTAATTCACAGTATCTCCTCCACGTACCATACTTTAACCAAAACAATAATCGTAGCTGTTTTTATTAAGGAATTAATATTGTTAGAGTGGCAGTGAAATTTGGTTTACGGTTGTTGTTTTTTTTTGTGTATTTATGCAGACTTTATGCTATCAAATGCTCAACGGCATTATCAATCTATTTCTGCATTTAGACTGTCCATGGTCTCTTTCAAGTTAATCGAAGAGTTGTTTACACACAATATGTGTAGAAGAACGAGCTACGGGTTTGAACGTGTCCATGGATATTTTAGATCTGTAAAAACATTGACTTTTGCTCGCATTCTGAGATACTCTTTGGTTGATTCTGTCTGTATTGTCAGGTATTGGTATCAGTGTCAGGGACCAGAAATGTGTTTAGTACTGGTGGTATAAGGGACTGAGGGAAGTGAGCAAAGGCAGCCAAGAAGATCAATCAGAGGTCTCACCTTTTCTTTCATTTCTGTCAATGGAGAACAGAAACCACAGCCGCTACTTGTCTACTACAGGGACACCATTACAGTATAGACAGACACCCTGACAGAGACAAAGAGGGGGATGAGAACAGTGACTGAGAAATCAGAAACACAGGGAACGGGACTGGGAGAGAAAGTAGACTAGAGACAGACAGTGAAAGAGAGATGATAAAGTGTGAACATGGAAAAGAGGCAGGGGGGTCTGTTCTCAGGAGACAGTCAGGGCAAAGTTGTGTTAAGCTGTGATCAGAGTTGGGATTGGTCCACATATCCTCTGTGTGCTGAGTGTCATGTTTCTGCAGCGGGAAGTCGATAAACAGCCGTTCTCCTCTCGCACGCCACTTCTCTCTTAGCAAATGTATGATGTAAAGCTATGGAGGGGATTTGTGTCTATCTCCAGTCAATAAGTGCATTACAATATGTAAAAATAATAATAAAGAGCATGCACATCAAGTAGGTTAACTTGTATTTTCAGCAATAGATAGTAAATGAGTTCTTTCAGCCACAGTGTAGGATAATGACTTGTAGGAAAGCGTACGTATTTGGGATAGTCACTGCAATATTGCTTAGAAAGAATATATATTATTATTCAATATTTCAATGAAACAATTATTCTGTTAGGCCCGACGTTTAGGCATTGATTAGATCACACAATAGGGGATCTGAAAGGAAGCATGCATTGACGTTAGTACTGTAAACTCTCCTACTTCTAACTCTACTACTGTACACTCTCCTCCAGCCTGTTTTTACATGTTTATCTTTGAACAGGATGTGGAAGCAAGATGTGGGTAATACCGAGCTGTAAGTCCTCAAGAAAATAACATATTTGTGAAAAGATACAGCGGATCTTGTGAGTGGCAGATATTTTAACTTTTACTATCATGTCACTGAAGCAGAAGTCCAGTTGGCTGCTTTTCATGGTGCCCCAGGTTACCTCACCGTGACATGTCCCCATGCCAGACTAGACTATGGTTTGGAGGAAGTAGACGACATCATTTAGCAGGCTGTCTGCCGGCTGCAACATCATACTGCCGTAACCTAGCAACCAGTTTAGAAGAAGGGCTTCTCAAGCAAAGCTTCAGTTCCAGCTGACGATCCCTGAGAAGTGTGTGTGTGTGTGTGTGTGTGTGTGTGTGTGTGTGTGTGTGTGTGTGTGTGTGTGTGTGTCGGAGGGGCGGGGGGGGTAATGGATGAATGTTGTAGAAATAAGCGCTCTGGTTCAGTCCTGCAGGGAAGATCAATATCAATTATATATTCATCTTTAATTACCACAACGGAACTTCAAAGGAATCTCTTTCTTTCTCCTCCCCGCCCTCTTGCTCTCCTTCAACATCTCTCCTTCATGTTTTTTCTTTTGTTTATTTCTTCATCTCCCTTTTGTCTTTCCTCTCTACAACTTACATTACGTCTGTTTTTCTTTGTATTTTTCAAATTGCAAATCGTTTATTGACATGACAGAGAAAGAAAGCCTATGTTGCCCATCACCTTAGTGCAGTACATTAGTTACAGACCAATATTTTCACATTCCAGTTTCTCCTTTCTTGTATTGGCTTTATGTGTATTTGTAAAGCAAAAATATGAGAACCTAAATACCTCTCTCTGCTATATTGCCCTTTGTCCTTTTGTGTTTCTTTTTTTCAGGCTATACAGGCTCCAGAACCTCACAATGATGATAACTACACATATTTTATAACACTATTTGAAATACTCTCTTGATATGTTTTCTTTGCAGTTCTGAGTATAGGGGAAGGAGGTTTCTGGGAAGGCACAGTCAAAGGGAGGACAGGCTGGTTCCCTGCAGATTACGTGGAAGAAGTTCAGATGAGACAGTATGACCCTCGGCTCGGTAAGATGCACGTGTACACACACACACACACAGACACACAGACACACACACACACACACACACACACACACACACACACAAACTCTCTCTCTCTCTTTCTCTCAAACACTTTCACACAGACACTCTTTCACACACTCTCACACTGCAGTACATTTTTATCTTGCTGTCGTGTGTTGCTCTGGTGTTTGCTCATAGCGCTGTCCATGGTGCTGAAAAGCAATATAAGTCCTTGCTAAGGTTTTGCAGCATCTGCTATTTGTTTTGCGATCAAATAAAAAAATATTACTATGTATGTCTCAATTGATGTGTTTATTGATTGTACCAAAAACTAGAAAATATTACAAATTAATGAATTGAGAAACCTCTTATCCCAACTGACAACTGCCCCAGTGACAATTGGGACGACTGAGCTCAGAGCTCCAAATACTCAGAATGCTTACGGCCTTTCAGGGTTGTGTCTTCAGCAAACATGGTTATGGTGTTGGAGCTGTCTGTGGCCTCACAGTTGTGTATTAACAGGAGGGGTCTGAGGATGCAGTCCTGAGGGGCTCCAGTGCTGAGAGTCAGGGTGGAGGATGTGGTGGTGCCTATCCACACGTTCTTAAAGTCAGCACATTAGAAAGCTTTGGATCCAATGTGCCCTCTGAGATAGTTCAGAGGGCACAGTGGGTTGAATGCTGCTCTCTTGTGTATGAACAGCATTCTCACATAGTATGTGTTCCTCTGGTTCAAGGAATAGGGTGACGGCGTCATCCGTTGATCTTTGGCCTCTATGCAAGTGTATTGGGTCCAGTGAGCCGAGGATGGAGGAAGTGACAGTGTTGACTGATTAGCCCCTTAAAGCATTTAGTGATGGTGTGAGTCTGACTGAGTTGTAGCTAGGGTTGCAAAGGGGCGGAAATTTTCCGGTAAATTTTCGGAAAGTTTCCACGGGAATTTTGGCTCGGGAATTTTGAAAAAAAGAAATGTGCCTAAGTTTTTTGCAAAAGCCTTTGACAGGGAACTTAAATGTAGTTGAGAACAAGACTGTGTACGCCTAGCTCAGCTGGAGCCTGAATGCAGCTGGTTGGGAACATCGTCTGCCAGAAACATAAACGTAAACATAAAACGTTCTGCTGTGTTGCGTCTGAATGTTTCAGCCCGATGCCTGGCAAGTGCCAGAGCGCCAAGTTGCGTAGAGGCCAAGAGCGGTATTGCAGACAGATAGAGATTTCAATTACAGCTGCAACATATTGAACAAAATAACTGAACTTCGTTTTTTGGAGCTGTGAACTCAGTTCAAAATTTGGAATTATGCACTATGAACTGAACTAGTTCATGTAGAAAGTGAACTTTCTCAACACTGTTTGTCACTAGCATATTGATTACTTGGTAAACTGAAGCCATGTTCATTTTAATACCAAGTTTATTTGTATACAGTAGACTTTTTACAGCAGTGAGAGTAGGACGTATCTATGTCCACACAAAAGTACACCATCACCTCCATTATTCGCGGCTTTCGGAATGTCAAAAAAGTCATTTTTAAAAGTTGTATTATAAATGTTTGCGTGCATCTCTGCTTATGACAAGGTAAATACAGTTAAATTACCCCAAAATTTCCAGTTATTTCCTTTTAATTCCTGTTAATTCCCATTAATTCCTGATAATTTTCGTATATTCCCGTTAATTCCCGTGGAAAGTTTCCAACTTTGAATATTCCCGGAATTTTGCAACCCCAGTGGTAGCTGTTCAGGTACAGGGGACAGGTACAATGGTTGTCTTCTTCAAACATTTGGGACTAGAGAAGTGAGATGAAAACGTTTGTAAAGACAACTGCCAGTTGAGTCACACACACACAGGGATAATAGGTCCTGGTGCATAGTGTGAGTAAATCCTTTTGATAGATATTCCCACATGTGCCCTGAATAGTGCTTGTGGGCAGAGGTCCTGGACATTTTGTGCTTTCTCATCCAGGGAGATGATCTCAAAGTGTACAGATAAGTTGTTTGGTTCATTTGGGAGAGATGCAGACATCCTCTAAGAGCTGCTGGTGTTCCTTGTGCGGTCTGTCATGGCTCTTAGTGCAGACCGCATGCTTCTTCTGTTGGAGTCGTGGCAGTTCGACTCCACTCTGTCCCTGTTGTCAGCGTCAGTCTGTGCTTTAAGTTTGGCACACACTGTTAACCCAGGGCTTCTTGTTCTGTATATCTATACAGTAATCCATTGCATTTTCCAATGTATCCAATGGTTCATGTGTAGTTTATGTATGTGCAAATGTTGTTGTCCCGAAACCCAAACCCTCTAGATCGATGGCAAAGTCTACTGTCAGGATAAAGTGTCTATTTTCGAAGGGGCTAGACATATTTTATTGTGAACCTTTGTCATCACTTTCTTGATTTCTTAATTTATTTCAATTTAAAATGTGTTTTAATTAACTACCCACATCATATACAGAACATTTCTCAGTAAAATATATCTCCTGCAACCACCCCCTACTGCCTACAAAATTAAATATTGATTTTAATGAAAAATTCTATTTTGAGATTTTAATGATTGGGAAATGATTGAACCAGAATGCACAAAGTGGCAATGACATTACTTGTGTTTCCCTAGGACATGCAATATTATCAACAAGAAGTGAGACATGTCACATACAACTCCTCTGTGACCATGCAGGGATGGTCTCACTGCCAGTATGAGATACTGGTGTCTATACAGGGGCTTTTGGACCATTTTGTAGATACAAGAGTGACTTCAGGCATGGCAAAAGTGACCTGGAAGTCTGTTGTCATTAAAGACACAGAATGTCCTCCAGAAAAATGTGTAAATTGGCCAAATATTATGGTTAATCCCTTAATCTTTATTTAGCCATCAAAAGAAAAATTAGTTTAGTCTAATTTAAAAACTTTTTTTTTTTTTAGGAAATGCAACAGGAAACTACCAATAAACAGCAAAAGAGTATTATATGTTTAACTATTACATGTTTTTACTGATTAATCTACAGCATCCACACACAGTGTTAATCCTGGTATCATTACTTTTTGGTGTTACCTTTTTTTCATCAACTTCAACATCAGTTTGTTATTTCCCACAACCACCACAACAGTGAACTGAAATGTGCCTGAACTTGAGTTTATGATGTCTTATCATTGAACGAAGCGATCATGCTTGAGATTCCAAATCACAATTATTATTATTTTTAGCTAGCTGATAATTAGTCTGTTAGTAAAACCAACTGTTGCACTGAAATTACTCATTGTTATATCATCTGTTTGTTGGGCAGCTAAGTACACAGCCAAAAAAAATATGAAACCGAACATCAAAACAGGCTCTCAGTCACTAATGAAAGGGTATCAACCCTATAAATCAGTTTGAAGGTCAGCACTTTTTAAACAATTATTTTGTGCAGATTGAAATTATGACACACTGTAAATACATGCCAACCGTGATGAGTCTGTCATCCATCCTACTGTGACAGATTTGAATGGAACCCTTTGTAAACAACTGCAAGTACATCGGATTAATGTGACCACATCCCGTTTAGTCATTTAATTAGCAGATGGCACATTTTCGATTGCTGTCATCTCAGGGGCAACAACATGTGCAGCATCATGAAAAACATCTGGTCACTGTTGGAAAAAGTCGAGCAAAATGCTGCAGCAAGTATATTGGAAATGGGCCAAGAATATTAGAAATGGGCCAAGGACAAGTTTGTCATAGATATCTCCCTATATCTTGTGTATTTATTATGCATCTACTGGGACCTATTTCTGGAGTAATTGGGGCATTTCCCTTTTTCAAAGGGTTGTTGAGGGATTGGGGTTACCTTAGAGTGTGTGTGAAGAGATGAGAAAAGCCGGAATCTCTAAATACCCCATTTAAATGCATTGTGAGAAAAAGATAGGGGAAGGTAGGGAAGAAAGGGCCAGATAGTGAGAGAGACGGATGGTGGAGCATACTCTAAAGGACAGCAAAGTGGAGATGGCAGAGCGTGTCTTTCAGAGAGAAAAAGAACGAGAAGAAGGAGGGAGGGAGGGAGGGAGATGGGCCTGATATTGAGCCCCACTCACTCATAAATCTTGAAAAACTCCTATATACATACCTAATTATCAGGGATTTAAATTGTATGCTGCTTTCTCTGTCCTCCCTAATTGTTGTGTCTCTTTGATATTAAACAAGGAGCCTCTGTGTTAATCAAAAAGCCCGCTAGTGCACCATCACAAACCCTAAGCACATTTACACAGTGAGTCCCTGTGTTAAGTGTTGTGTTATCGCTGTATGACAAATATAAGTCAAAATGTCTCTTCTTGGAATACTTACCAATAGTTTTGATGATATTGGATAATTTACAAATGGATCCAATCAGATTAAGGTTTTAAACAATTGATCTATTTTCCAAACTGCTTATGTTGTTTAGGGTCGCAGAGCCAACTGTTCTTGGGCAATTTCCATTCACACTCACATTCACACCTATGGGCAATTTAGAGTCCAATCACCCTAAACTGCATGTCTTTTGTATCATGATTTGTAGTTTTCAGTTTTCCTGTTTTATTTTGTAGTTTTGTGTCCAATGTGTCTCTGCACTTCCTGCACTGGTGATTGTCTGGGATTGTCTGTCTACCTGGTTCCTGATTGTGTATTCCCTGCACCTGTGCTGCCCTCATTGTGTACACCTGTTGCGCGTTACCTCCCTCTTGTATTTAAACCCCGTTTGTCTCCTGTCTCTTTGTCGGTTTGTACTGTGTAACATTGTGTGTGCCTTGTGGGCCTTGTTCCAGTTCCTGCTTTTTGTTCCATTTTGTTGGAATCCTTTTGTAGTTTTTTGTTGGAATTAAATATTATTTATTCGATTGTTGGGATTTGGATCCTCACCTCCTCCATCCCTTGACATTTTGACTGTTGGAGGAAGCAGAAACCGAATCCACGCTGACACGGGGAGAACATGCGAACACACAGACGGACTGCCCAGACATGCACCCGAATCTCGGCGCTTTCATTACTAAACTCCACATATGCTGTTTATCTTGGAAATACATCACATTCTCTCTCTCTCTCTCTCTCTCTCTCTCTCTCTCTCTCTCTCTCTCTCTCTCTCTCTCTCTCTCTCTCTCTCTCTCTCTCTCTCTCTCTCTCTCTCTCTGCCATTGTACATCACTCCTGAGTAATGACACTGAAGGTGCTATTCTTCTTCATGCGTCTCTGCGTCCATCTCTTTTCACTCGTCTCTGCCAGGTTTGAAGGAGATGGAAACGGGGAAGTGGGGGGACAAATAAAATGAGATGATGGAAAAAGCTGTTTCAGTTTGGGAGAGCAAGAGGTTATGGGCAGAGAGAGGCAGAGAACAAAAGAGAAAGGAAGCAGATGACCATGTGAAAGGGGGACAGTTTAAACCATCACTGACTCTCTTGGCTGTTATCTGTCACTGCACTGCTCTTCTCTCAGCATGGCGAGGGCTACCTGCAGCCAACAGTTCATCTTCAACCAGCGCTGGGGGGGCAGAGGGAGAAAAGACACAGGCCAAGCGTAGAAGTAAAAGGGGGGAAACAAACAGGAGAAAAATAGGAAAGAGGAGGGCATGAGCAGCTGACGGGAAAATGAGGGCGCAAAGCAAGGCTATTGATTGAATTCATTAAGCGTACAATGAGTGATGCAGTGGTGAAACGGTGCTGGCTGTGGGCAAATGGCTGATCTGTGTTTTTGTTGGGGAGGTGTGCAGTATCCATGTGTTTATTATAAATCATTGTACGGTGTTCGAAAAAAAGGAAAAATCAAATCAGTCCAGCAGAATATATGCCTGAATATCTTCTCACATCCTGCAAATACGCTTTAACACGCTCACACAACACACATGCTGCTGCCCTGTTTGTGGGGGTTAATGGTAGATGTTTACCCGCGGTAATGGAGGGAATAATGATGTGAGTATGAACTGCTCTTCCCTTTCTAATGATTCTGCCAAATTGCCGGGGGGCACTCGTTTTCAGCAATAGAACTGTTAATCTACAATCTGTTGGGATTTTAAAGCCCTAAAGCCAAAGACCACTCCCCCCACCCTGCTATCCGTCAATAAGAAATGGGCATGCTTCAGCAAAATACAGAGACAAATTCTTCCAAATGGTAAATAAAATACAATGCATTTTTACCAGTCCCCGTTTCCATTACATCAGGCTTAATTTTTCTTCGGTTGCCCTACAGCCTCAAATGTCCTTAAAGACCTCTACACACTAGCTCACAGCATAATAATGCACATTTTCTCTGTGATGGTATAAGCGATACTTGATTTTCTCAACAGTTTGATCTCTCAACAAGCGTGCAAACTTTTCTTTTCTATTTCTTTTCTCTTTGTGCTCATTCACTGTTTTCCCTTGCTTTTCTCTCACCGCGGCACAGTTGAATGACTCACAGCCGCATGAATCAGCTCAGTCAGATTCAGCCTGAGCTATTTTTAGCCTGCCCATTAAGAAGTTTTGGAGTGTGTCTGCACTCCCCTAGAATGCTTAAACATCAGCGTTGCTGCGGCAGCTGAGACTGACATGAGCAGAGCAAGTTGGAGGGTACGGTGGAAGAGAGAGGTAAGAGGGGACAGAGATGGTGCGATGGATTTGTGAGGTATCATAGAGAGAGTCATCTGGTCGAAACTGTGGTACGATCAACATGGTTTATTGAACATATGGGGGAGTCTGTGTGGGCTTTTTGTGGTTTTTGTCTTCCCGAGTCATGCTCGAGGTGCAAGGTCAATAGCATTCATGAACTATGATTCTTTTGAACATTTGTGTGCTCATTGTTACCTTAAAGATGACTATTGAGCGCTATATGTTAATGGTACAATTGCAAATACAATTTCAGCCGACTGTATATCACTGAAATATCAGCATTAGTCAAGAATATTCTTGTCATAATTTATTAATAATTTAAATCCCACGCACAATTCACTTTGTTGTAATTCAGAGCAGCTTCCTAATTAGAAAGCCATTCTGCAGAATCCCATAGGAACAAGTGACAACTGTACACGTGTCAACATACTACACAATTGAGAAGTAAAAACAAAGGCTTGATGGAATAAAGGAAGACAGATTACCTCCATAATTAATGAGGTGTGTCTTTCACGGGTGATGAGGGCTCTTGGACCATAAGGACAAAGAGATGGATAAAAGACCAGAAAATGCTCTCATGGTCCATGGGGACAAGTAGACAGAAAGATGAAAGGGTCATTACCTAATAAAAACTGCCATGTTGCACATTTCTGCAAACCACAGAGACATTGAATCTCAACCTTACTGAACCAAATACATAATTCAAATCAACATTAATAAATGTTAGTTTATAAACATTATAATGTTCTAACCACTCTGCACTCTTGCTGATTCATGTTCAGGTTTAGGCAAGAAAACTACTCATAAAAAATGTTTTTTGCACTTAAAATGAGTATGTTGCTTTTGGTTTCAAATGGGACCCAAATACAAGTCTTTAGGGAAAGTCCCGTATTTGACACATCCGTCTACTTCTACTTCCTCCCGACGATTAAATGTTGCATGCCAATGTAAAGACCAAAATGCACTGTGTGTATAGAAGCATTTATACATATCATCCCTTCATGTGAGAGATTCCTTTTGATTGTTGCAGGGTTCATTTAAGCTTTGCGTTAGTCTGCTGACAGCATTTGCCTACTTGACAGAAACAACTGCACTTCAAGCCTTTCTCTCTTTTTCTTTCCACTATTCTTTTCCATTTCTTTCTGTCATCTCCCATCTTTGTCATGTGATCAGCATTTTAAGGACGGATCAATCTTCAATCCTTCACACCTCAAATGTCACACTAACACAATTAAAGTGAATGTTTTTCTGTTAACAAGGTCAGTCACACCGAAGACATGTTGGTAACACCAGTGTTTATCTTGTTACACCTTTTCCATCTGCTTGCTGTGGAGGAGACAGGAAATCACAGTTATTTCGCCACTTTTAGTTTATATCTTCTGAGAGACCAAGCAGGCTTTAGACTAAAGCTTCAGAAGATTGCTCAATGGCACCTGAACAGAAGGTGTCAAATGAGACAACATGTATTACCTTGTTGTCAGTTGCATGCTCTAGAAGGCAACATCTGCCCAGGTTTAACATCATTATTAGAATTAGAATGTTTCAATAGTGTATATATTTATAATAATTATACTTTCAAGAGCATCACTGTCATTTAAAGTGAGACTACTTATTGGTATATGTAATTGATCAATTTATTTACAGTCCAATTCAAGATCGCCAAAACCAGAAAGCTAAAGACCAAATCAATCATGGTGGCAACATTTAAATCTGCTGCTGCTTCAGAGAAAATAAGTAGAATACTGTTTTGTGTACAAAAAAAATAATACTGCTCTGATGTGTGTGTCCTAATTTTATATCAATTGTACGTCCTTGTTTTGATGTATTCAGTAGTTTTAGTGTTCTCAAGGTTAAACTGAGCAAACTGAGCCAGCGCAATAAAAATAAAAATATATACTATTTACTTTTCGAAGACAACCGGCTCTGAGTAAAGTCCTGTCATGGAGCTTTAAATGTGTCCGTACAGACCCAGATTGCAAATCACGTCGATAGTAAGTTCAGTCGGGAATTCTCTTGTGGCAACTTGTGAAATGCAGAGAGAGTATGCAAATGCTGACGCCACACATGCAGAAAGATGTATGCTTATGCACATGCACACACTTCAGTTATAGTCTATATTTAGTGTGGAGTCAGCAAATAGATTATCATTGCCAACTAATCAATTTTATTGGAAAGTGAGAGAGAGAGAGACAAAGAATATAAAAAAACAGGTTGGAAGGCATGTCTTTGGTGTTAAAGTTTAGCTGAGTCCGTGCTACTAGCAGTTCAGGAGTCCGGACGTTTACCCCTGTAAAAGGTGTTCTACAGTGTCATATCTCAAGGTGTGTGTGCGTGCGTGTGTGTTCTTGTTGTGTGTGTGTGTGTGTGTGTGTGTGTTTGTTTGTTCGCAGCAGAGTGATGGCCACTATCTGTACTTTTCATCAGAAGTCAGTCGAGTGTGTTGAGCCATCTCTCTCTCTGGAGGACAGATCCATATCAAATCATAATAGATGGCGATCCTATTTGAACGATGAATCAAAGCTGAAGCACGTCTCACAGAGGAGCAGAGACATATCACATTTGACAGCGGCGGCATTGGATGACAGCAGGTCAAGTGCCCACGCACACATACACAAGTGAACAAGCATGTGCACTTGCACAGGATGCAGCATTTCTCTCTGAAAGTCAAGTCTATTTCACAGTGTCATGGCTGCTCTTACACACCATATCCATTGATAAAGTTATCCACTGATAACTAATGTGTTTCACTGTTGTGGGTGTCAAGTCTAGAAAATGTGACAACACACACACACAATACCTGGCAGAGCTGTAAAGCATCCCTCTCTCTGGGCATGACTAATCACACGCCTACCTTTGCACCACAGCGCCCCAGTTCTGTTTTTTCCCTCCATGTTGTACTCTCCACTTGTCTCTCAGCATCACTGCCCTGTATAACTTGACAATGGAAAAATATCATATACGTATACAATATAATAATATAATATCTTTTTGGTTTTAAATAATTTCACTCAGGCTGTTATGTCCGATATAAGCATTGAGAAGGAGAGAGAGGTGCTGGTGACTGCAGGTTGAGCTTACAGTCATGCTCGTGAGCCTGATGCAGTTCTCAATGTTGATCAAATATTATTGATTTTATATTTCATGGGTTAGCATGCATAACCACTGCCACAATTATTTTGTATGTTTTCATTTTTATTTAATGTACAAGCGGTGCATATATCTGCAGAATTTAATCTCTGCTTCCTAAAGTATAGCTCAGTAGCCAACAATCTGGCTTCAATTTTTGTAAAAAGTATGAGACCCACAGCTGTAAATCATACGGCTGAGTTTACAGCTCTGGGGAAAGTTCCAATGCATAACATAGCAGTGACATTGATAATTCAGTACACCCAGTTCAACTAGACACTTCAGTGTTTAGGATGCATGTGTTCCTATACTATGAACACTCCTCATTCCTAGAATATGTGTTTATGTGTCTGTGTTTATCTGAGTGCATCGCTGCTTGTTTTGACCTTGACTCAAAGACGTGTTGTGATGAGCTGTCAAAGTGTCTTTGAAGAGCTTGTACAGTAGTTGTTTCTTGTTGTCTGAATTAAATTAAATTATTCAAGGCTTCCACTTTGATACAGAGGATGTATTTATAGCCATTGGTCTCTGCCTCCGACACTTACACGGTAACAACGAGCTCTCTGAAGGCTTTTCAACAAACCAACCAATTCTGACAGAGGGGAGGAGGAAAAAGAAAGACAGCAGAGATGTGAAATATATACTGGAATTGTTTGCTGGAGATGGAAATACAACGGGACATTACGACCAGAGTCACAGACACACAGTTTTTATAGCTACTCGCTAAGGAAGTCTTCTTTCACTCTCAAAACGAAGAATTCAGGAAGCATTTGCTGAGGAATTTCGAAAAGGCTTCTGCACAAGATGAGCGTTTCAGGAGCGCTTTTAATCATTTCCAGGCGAGGATGAGAGGGCAGCCAGGCCCGGCTCTTTTCACTGATTCGAGCTGGGAGACGGATCAGTGGCAGGAGGGGCGACCTCCTCGTCAAAGTAGAGAGGAAGTGGTAAAGATAGAGTGGCAAAAAATGGACTGTTGTCCACTCATGGTGTCAGATCTACCTGTGCTGTGTAGTCGAATAGACGGCGTGGTAACAGTTGTGAAGGCAGAGCATTCAAACTCCGCATGGCATGCCTTCTACTGGGGTAAGTCACTCCCTGTCGACTCTGTGCACGGCTGTGATGTCATCACACGGCTGCAGCAGAGGTCAAACAGATGGCTCTCTTGTAGTCATACTGCATGCAATGTTAAAATGATATCTTGTAGGAGAACCTAAAAATAGCATTGTCTGTAAATGTGAGAAACTTGCAATATGACTCAGCACAAGATGTAGTGGATGTAGAAAATGTAGTGAAGACAGAAGAGTTGTCTGTCTACAAGCGTACAAACGTTTCCATTTTTAGAAGAGTAAGACGTGCACTACTACAAATGACTCAAAGCTGAATTCAGTGCAAAAAAATACATTATAATTTTGGAAAATATTTGTGTAATTTTTCAAAAACATGTCACACAAAGAACTCATTAAAGTTCTTCTTTATTTCTACTTAGATGAAATTAAAAGGTTTTATCATTTGTCCACTTTGTCCTTTGTTCTTGCTTCCATTGCCTCTTCTTTATTGAAAGTTCTTACTGTCTTATCCCTTTTTAAATATAATCATACATCGATTATCAACTAAATTCCCAACGACCCTTGTCTTGATGAAATAAGAGTGGAAAGATCTGGCATTTTAAATTAAGACGAGCCAAAGTGCTCTTGACAGCTTTGATAAACTTTTTCTTTTAGTGGTATTACTACATTTCATCTAGTATTAAATTATTATTATTATTATTTTAAGCCTGTCTTGCAATGTCATTGTCTTCGTCTGTGCTTTGATCGAAGCGTCTTTTTTGAGTTTATATCCAAAAAGCATCTCTGCCGTATCTCAGTCCCGCTCTCTTTGCCTTTGTTCTTTGGGTTTGACTGTAAGTCTTGGTGTATGTTTAAATGTGGTGCGGCTTACTAAAGAAAAAGAAAATCAGTGTGATGTGACTTATCCTCTTCAGAAACATTTGGTCAAACACATGAAACATAAATAGTTTACCTTTGTTGACCTCTAGAGATTGTGGAAATGATTATTTTACTCCTTTAGAAGCAACAGTAGAACTAATGTGACCACCCCGGGGTGAGGTTAAGGCTGATCTTTGGTGAGCAAACTTTTCATAAACTATTTATTTTGGCTGCTTCACAATAAAATCCCTGCCATGTTTCACCAGTGGAACACTTGTAATGCGAAGCAGCATCAGTAAGATGACTTTTGCATTTAAGTCAAGTAATGCTTGAAAATAACTCGTTGGTATGTTGTGATGGCCAGCCTTGTCAAAGCAAAAATGATAATAGCTGTTTTTGAACGGCAGAGTGAAAAGCCGGCTGTCATAAAGTAAGGCAAGACGCTATAATCATTTAAAAACGGGATAGTCTCTCCTAAAAGGCATTTGTTGTGTTGCACTCAGTTGCACACGTTAAAAATGGGCCAAATATATGTGTCAAGAATGAAAAAGAGAGCTGGACAGAAGTTCAAACATGACTCCTTACCTCCACACAGCGGGCCAATCAGCTCTTGAAGTGGTTGTGAATGTCAGATGTCAAATTCCTTGTGTGTGTGTGTAGGCAACTATCCAGAACGGGACTGTGGAGTCTGCTTCCAACAATGAAAGTTAATATATAGAGACATTGTATAGCTATTACAAGAAAAATGCACCATATATATGTGTGTGACTTGACTTCATTTATTTATTTGATGTGGACATCACAGTGACATTAGAAGTTATAACATACATCTAAAAACAGATGCACTATGTTGAGTGTCTATTACAAAATGCTAAGTGTGTGTGTGTGTGCGTGCGTGTGCATTTGTGTGTGTGTGTGTGTGTGTGTGTGTGTGTGTGTGTGTGTGTGTGTGTGTGTGTGTATATATATATATATATATATATATATATATATATATATATATATATATATATATATATATATATATATATATATATATATATATTAACACTAGTTCAATTTATTAAAGTCTAAAAGATTATAACTTCAACCAAAGAAGGTCTCTGGACCTGTCATATAGGTTGTTTTTGAAGACACAAATCAGGACACATTATTTTACACACAATTAACTCTTTGGTCACTGGTGGCCGCCCGCATGCACTTCAAAACATTGGTACTTGCGTACCGTGCTGCGAACAGATCGGGTCCAATCAACATCCAGGACATGGTAAACCGTACACCCCAGCTCGTTCGCTCCGCTCAGCTTCAGCCAATCAGCTTGTAGCTCCGTCACTGCGAACAAAACACTCAACAAAGTCACAACTGTTTGCTGTCCTGGCTCCTCGATGGTGGAATGAGCTCCTCACTGACATCAGGACAGCAGAAAGTGTTTACATCTAACGTTGCAAACTAAAAACTCATATTTTTCGACTACACCTTGAATAAGGAAGGTAGCAGTAGCACTTTGGCAGCACTCAGATGGCTCTCACTGATAGCACTTTGTAGTTTGACTTTATTGAAGAAATTGTATTATCCTGATTGTTGTTGATCTGAGTTCGTTCTCACGGTTGAATGCACTTTTTGTAAGTCGTTTTTGATAAAAGCGTCAGCTAAATTACTTGTAATAATAATAATTGGTATGATCACATCAGTGTGTCAACTACAACCATCTATTTCAGTCTTGTATTTAATCTGTAGTCCCTGTCTTTTCACTTCGTTTACTGTTTTTTCCTTCTCATCTTTTCTTTTTGTTCTGACACCCACCACATTTATGAAGCTACCCTACATTCTCCTTTTCATGTCCATGTATGCACACAAAGGACTCAATTTTACTAGAAGAGATACCCATACCTATATCAAAAGTGTGTGCTCGTACAGTTCAAGTTTTGTCGCCTTTGATGTTAAATATAATCCTGCAGCTCCAAACCGCATGCATGGTTCAGTTGAATCCCCTATATGTACAGAACAGATAAAGATTAAATTGATACAGCCCCTACATGTAGTCCTTCTTTTGTACTGTTACCCGTGTGTGTGTGTGTGTGTGTGTGTGTGTGTGTGTGTGTGTGTGTGTGTGTGTGTGTGTGTGTGTGACCTCTCTTTCACACTTTCCTTTTGTAGCTTAACTAATTTCATCCAGAAATGAACAACAAATTTACCTTTGTTATGATTCATTTTTTAAATTATTTTTTATTATCTCACATACATGTATTTCAATTTTTCAGATTTTATGTATGTGGCAAACAGTATACTTGTTGTCTTACTATTCAAGTATAGAAATAAGGAGAAAGAGAAGTAAAAGAAAAACAAACAAACACACATATCAATAAAGAAACAAAAACAATACCATAGTAACAAAACTGGTTGAGAAACAGAAAATCAAGAATAGACACCGGAAGATGAAGAGGTAAAAGAAAAGGAAGTCATTGCTTTGTCCTCCCTGTTGAATCTGTGAAAAGACAAAACAGAAAGAAAGAGAATATGATTCTGTCTTTCTTTGTCTTTGAGGCCGTGTGGCTCTGGAGAAGTTGTTACACCACTGTCCAGCATTCTTCTGATTAATTTAAAGTGTTTTAGTATTCAAGGTGTAGGGAGCCCTCAGAGTTTACTACAAAACAACATGAACGAGGGGGCAGAACGAGAGAAGGAGAAAAGGAAAGGAAGGATGAGTGGCGATGTGGAAGGAAAGAATTAAAAAGTCAATGAGGCTCCCTTGATAAGTGAGCATCTTTGTGTGCGTGAGTGTGCATGTTTGTCTGCAGCTCTTATCAGTGGTAAAACAGCATAGGTTAATTCTCATTCAGCAGGGCTCAAAGACGGGGGGGCGGAGGGGGGGGGGGGGGGGATTGAGGGGTGCGCCTGTGTTGGTTTGTTTTTCCCTGCATCTGTGTGTGAGTGATGTAGTTCTTACGTCCTTCAGACAAGGACAGTGAAGGTGTTACACTTTGCCAAGACGAGAGAAGCTCTGTGAATTAAAACAGGGTCGTTCACAGCAGAGAACACTCGGAGAAGTAGCCGGTTGAGCAGTGACGAAGAGCAGCCGTTTTACAGCATTTGATTCAGCGTTATGTGCTAAATATGCTTTTGTCTCTACTACACACTGTTCACAGCTATCACCAGCGAGAACAGACTAACAGCTTATTCTCACATTTTTATGGATGAATTATTGCTCATAACACAAAACCTTTTGCACGCAGAGCTTTCATCTCTGGAAGTTAATAAAAATAAAAAAAAATCAATTCCGGAGTAATAGAAAGGAAAAACAACTTTTTTTGTCTTGACATATATTTCTAGTCACGTGGCGCTGAGAAGAAAAATATAGCCTTCTGGCACTGTTACCATGGTGAGCAAAATGAAGTGAAATATTATTTATTATTATATTCACTATGAATAAAGCTTTAATACATCTTACCAAAAGCTCTACATTCAAAAAAATAGGTTTGTAAATTGTCATTACAGGGTTTGTGCACATATTGCTCCTCCTGCGTGCTGTATCAGACTTTGAAATTCCCAGCAACTGATTCTCACCTAAGATAAAAGCATGTAAACCCTTTTGTCAAATCTCTAGCACTTCTATCGGTGCAACAGTGTGAACCACTTGATCACACAGCAGCTGAACTGAGTCAGTGAATTATTTTGACCAGCAGTTGCCCCGAGTGCTTTCCGAAGCCTTGAATGCTCAACACAACTGGCTGGAAAGCCTCAATGCCTTCGTACGTTTCTTTTCCCTCGTTTATCCTCGACTCGTATAAACTGCATTGGTCTTTATGGAAAAATGTGAAATGCATCCCCTCGTTTGCAAGAGAGAATTCCTCCCATGAAGAGTCCAACTAAGCGCCAGATGCTTTGAACAGAAAATGTAAAAGCTTCAATGAGCTCTGGTGTTAAGGTGAATACATCTTATCAGTCTATGATACAGACGGTGATTTATAGCATCTGTCCATCGGTGCAACAGATATCGGTGCAGAGGGCAGCTCAAAATAACACTTTTACTTTGACGGTTTTATTTATAATATAATAATGTTATGTGCTTGGCCCCTTTAGGACACCATTACCACCATCTGTGTATCTGTCATCAAAAGCAGCATCAACAGTTTAATGAAAATTATATTATCTCCAGATTTCTCCTTAAACCACATTATGAGGCCACTTCCTAATGTGCACTCCCAGGCATTTATCTTTCATGTTGCGTTCTCCTTCGGTGTGTTTACGAAATACTATATTGTTATCCTTCGCTATTGTTTGTGCATTATATATTTTGCTAATGTTCTGTATTGGTGGTTTGAAGGAGAATGAAAAACGGACTAAAATGTCGTTGGATGTCAATAATGTCTCCAAACAGCGACAGTTTTCCTAAAGCCAACAAACTGCCGGTCACTGTTTGTCACTGACTCCATATGGGTGGTTATCCTTTTATTATTTTACCTGACTGTATAACAAAAAGTTTATGATTGTGTTTGTTCGAACCTCATTATGATTATTTGCCCCTCTGACAGCCCAGATGTTGTAGCTCTGGTGCATATTAGAATATGCTTTCCCTTATTTAGTTACATGTGTTGCTAAACCACTATCCTGTCCTATGTACACCAAAATATTAATATAAATTATAATAATGAACCCTTATACAATACTTTAACTTAAGCAGCGGCCTTTACTGACAGTGAACGCCCTTTGTCATGTCTCTCGTACACTAAGTCTGTGCATGCAAGCGCGTGTGTGTGTGCAATCGTGTGTGTGTGTGTGTGTGTGTGTGTGTGTGTGTGTGTGTGTGTGTGTGTGCGTGTGATAGATAGAAGTAGAGTTTAGGTTATCTGTGCTATCGGGGCACTGCCTTAAGATGCTCTTGGCCTGTACAGAATAAATGACAACTGTGATAAATGAGCTGCATTTCACACTCTTCGACTGCATCTGGTATCACATGGCGTGCGCGCACACCTCGACTACTGTACTTTTTATTTTTTGCTTCTGTCTTTTTGTTTGAGCAAGGGCTTTTTTATGATGTTCAAACCTGAATGAGCACATGTGTTCAAAAGCTGACTGAGAGCTGGAAAGGACTCTAAATATCCAGGAGAAAAGAAATTGCTGACTCATCCACAACTTTATCCCCAAATATCAGCCACTTCTTTCATCTCTTCTTCCTTTTGACGACTAGGGCTAACCAAATGCCACGTCTTTCCTCCCAAAAACAGACGTAGAGTAACCTTACAAGCCAGACAAATACCAATCAGCCTTCACCTCCCTTTTCCGCATTACCTTAACTCACCTCACAAACACACCTACTCAGATGTTTTTAATGCTGACACTCTGGAGCATCAGTTGATGTTGTTTTTGGGAGGTGATGAATGCCCTTCATATTTATATACCCATTTTTTAACACACCTATAAATCCAGTCTCGGGAATGGGAGGCCAAAAGGAAGATGCCCCCTGTGTAGGTATTCTCAACCACCCGCTCATTCACAGGGATAAATGCCGGGGAAATCTGGAAAAAAAAACAATTCAGATGAACAACTAAAGGTTGTCTTGGAGATTTTTCGATTCGTTCTGACATGCATTTCATATAATTACTTTTGTCCACCCGCAGAAAACAGACAATTGTGGCTTTTTGTGTGGTTGCAGAGAACAGTAACTGATAGCATATAGCAAAGCATCAATAGAAGTTTCAGTACAGAAAAAATAAGATTTGCTCCTTGAATGCAGATGTTGCTATTGGACAAACTGGTGTCTCTTTTATTTTTTTCAAGCTGAATTTCCTCCCTCTATTATTGATCACTGCAGCAAAATCATGATTTTAGAATGAATCAAAATGTTCTCCTCTGGATAGACTTGATGTTTGTCTTGATGTCTGTGGCTAAGAATCCATACGATAAACACCACATACCAAGTAGGTCAGGACCGAGCGATTGGATCATTAACTTTTTTTCTTTTCCTTCCATGAAAATGTTTCCGAGGGAGAATTTTCCTTCCAACTAAAACGCATGACATACCATGGAGGCCAGTGACCATGAAGGTGACTCCGGTCATGCTCAGGGAAGAGATGGACCTCGTTATGGTAGAGCATGGTTGTGTAGTTTGTGGTGCATTCATTAAGAAAGCCTCCTTCAAGTGAGAGAAACGTGCTGTGAGGAAAGAGATAAGCTACACATTTGCAATCTTGTTAAAACAAATAAATGTGTAAGAATCAGAGAGATTGAGCTTCACACAAGTAGTGCTCTTGGAGAAAGAAGAAAACAACAGAAGTAAACAAGATTGTAAAAGTGCAAGTGCAGATAAAGAAAATATAAGTGTCCGTAGATACCGTCATCAGAGCTTCAAGTTGCTCTCAGCTGACAGCCTGTCACTCACGCACACAGTCAGACGGACAGGCTGAAGTGGATCTGAGGATATCAGCCACGAAAAGTCTGCTCACTTACTTGGATCTCTTTTCTCACTCCTTCCATGGCTGTTTCTTTCTCATACATACAAGACATGCCAAACAGCTTGATGAATTGCCTGTATTAGATAGCAGACAGCAAAAGTGACAGGAAACAGAGAAGCAGCGGGGACATGTGACCAAGGTTACAAGCTAGACTTGTGGCTTCATGCCATGTGTCTCACGTCACCACCTGGACGCCCCTCGCGCTCACGCTCTCACAGCTTTGCCCAATTAAGAGTTTCTGTGTGGCCTGAAAGGTTATTGGGGTGTGTAGTCAGCAGATTGCTGTTTAGTGGAGGTGCAGTGTGTATTATTAGGATGGGGAGAGGGCATCGATCTCTATCAGTACTCCCATAGGATGAATCCACCCACATGCTGACAGAAACCACATGCTCACACACAAACACACACTTTAATTGAGCGCAACACCGTCACCGTTTTAGTGCGTTTGCTCATTTTGAAAAGATCCCTTTCGAGGAAGAATTATGCAATGATTTTAATTTAGTTTCAAAGACAAAAGAAATTACCATGGAACAATTATACTCTGGTAGGTTATGATAAATGAAGCATGTTAATGATAATTACTTTTCTGTGGTAGCTTGATTTCTCTCTGAACTAACTGAATTAGATTTTTTATGACATTTTTACACTAACTGCTGTGGCGGAAACAGCCTTGAGAATTCAGGACTTTTGTGGATTTGTAAAGTCACAAGCAGAACTCACTCCTAACCAAAGAATAAACTGTCCTTCCTAAATCAAATTTAAGAAGTGCTGACTTTTTAATTCAAGTATGAAAACATGTATCATTTAAATTCTGTTTTGCAGAGACCCGGGAGGACCGCACTAAGAGACTGTTCAGACACTACACTGTGGGATCTTACGACAACTTCACGTCATACAGGTACAGCCTCTTTTCTTGAGCTACTATGCTGCTGAAATTTGCAGGTTGTGTCTAGTGGTGGAAACTGATCTGCACAAACTGTATTGCCTGAACGGAGGCAATGGACTCCATGTGAGGAGGTGTTGGAGCGCTACGGAGCTGCTGCCATCTAAAGGCGCAAGGCTGTTGGTGCACTTAGTTCTAATTGTAAAGTGCACATTATATTATATTACATAACTCTGTTTAACACTTTGTTTTGGTCTGGATGTGCACTGTGCTTGTGAATTGTTCTGTGCTTCATATGTATATGATTTACTGCCAGGATGTTCTTATTCAACCTGTTTAATGGCTATAGTTGTTTTACTCGTAGTCCATGCCCTTTTTCGTCTGTGTGCCCTCCCCGTCTCAAGCTGAGATGCATTGTGTAGAGAGTGTCAGTTTAACCTCTCCTCTAAATCAGATGTGTTGTCTGAGAGTAGAATAGCAAGCTATGTGTGGTTTTGTTATGATGCAAATTGCGGCTTTAATGCCACGGTGTGTCACATTGAGACACTGTGCTAGCCTGAGTGAGCATTGTTTCCACCCACTTTCTCAGCCTTTTATAAAATGTCAAATTCTTGCATTCTAGGCTTTAGTTGGATTAAATGTCATCTCTATAACCAGGGCTCTCGGTTTGTGGAATTAGCCTTACCACAGTCACACTCGCCTGTGATAGCGTGGTATGTATATATTTTTGCATTGAGTTATGTAGGCAGATAGAGGTTCTGAACAAGGACAGTGAGCGTATTGCATTAATGCGGCAGCTGAGATAAATTAATACACTATAATACACTATATTTTGTTCATAATATGTGTTGCAAAAGTAAATAGAAGGGTTTTTATGAAACCAAACCTTTGAACTACCTTCTGCAGAAAGGTTTGTTACGGATCTCCTGGCTCCAGAAGCAGGATATCTGTGTTCCCTTGGTAAGTCTGAGAGAGTGGAGTGTAACTAAGCTAATGGAGACTGCAGCCGCCTACTGAGTTTCAACCTGAACACTAGCCCTCTGCATCTGCCTTAGCTGTGACTTAGGATGACTGATACCGCTGAAATTCACAAAATACAACAAAACTCCTGGATTTTGTGAAGGTGTTCAGGCTGTACACTGCCAGCAAGCCCCTGAGTTAATGTATGATGTGAGAAGACTGGCAAATACGCAATTCTAGTTCTATGATTGTTTGTGTAGAAGTTTGAGGCTAAGGCATGTTGGGTTATAGTCATCTACACTTATAATCTTAGGTGCTGCCTCTTCAGGCCACCTTTTTATTTTAGAGTTAAATGTGATTATTCTACATTACACATGAACTAAATACCTTTAGCTTTTGTCTTCATCTACAGCTTTCACCATCCTAAATGTAGTTTACAACCATAACAATTCATACATGCCTCTTCCCTAAACATTACCAGTCAGTCAGTTTGATGAGAAAGACTCATGATGAATATTTTTTGAAAGCACATCCAGGTCATTTTGATATTCACTCTGCTGCTGAAGACTGCTTTACTAACTCGGCTTTGGTTTGGGCTCACAGGCTTTGGACATAGATGAGTGACTTGAATAAATGCATTTAAGTTTGTGCAGAGCAGCACAGGTTAACACCATCTAACAGCCTCCACCCTTCAACACTCAGGGAAATCAGGCAGTGATGAAGTGCTCACTTACTTTTGCCTCCTATTCCCTCTGTCATTAATCAGGGGATAATATTGCATCTCAGACATCTCTGTCAGATTTTTAGTAGAAGCCCTCCACACCCTCTGCAGCTGCAGTCTCATCTGAGGGATCAGCCAGAAGATTGATTCACTCTTAGGTTTTATCCCAAAGATACTTCAATCAAGAGGACTACCCCTACTACACTCTCTCTCTCTCTCTCTCTCTCTCTCTCTCTCTCTCTCTCTCTCTCTCTCTCTCTCTCTCTCTCTCTCTCTCTCTTACCTGTCCCTCTATATGTGTATATATGAGTGTGGCTTTTTCTTTCTCAAAATACTATTACAACCCTGCGTAATCCTGACTTGCTTGCTTGGCTTTTAACTTGATTGGTTTATAGAAAAGGAAAGGAAGTACAGGTGTGTGTGTGTGTGTGTGTGTGTGTGTGTGTGTGTGTGTGTGTGTGTGTGTGTGTGTGTGTGTGTGTGTGTGTGTGTGTGTGTCCATCTACTCCCACTTGTCAACGACCCCGACCCACCCTCTTTACTCTGCTGCCCTCCCTCTTGCCCCTTTTCTCTTTGTGTGTGAGGATGGTGTTGGATTCATACTCGCTCTCCCTGTGCTGTCTCCTCTACAGTGACTATATCATAGAGGAGAAGAATGCTGTTTTACAGAAGAAAGAAAATGAGGGGTTTGGTTTTGTCCTGCGGGGAGCCAAAGGTGAGACATGCACACACACAGACACACACACACACACACACCTTTGCCAAAACATTAACATTCATTACCAAGCTGTTTTCAACTTGAGAGTTTTGATCTGAATCACCGAGGGCGGCTCCGTCTGTATTGTTCCTGTGTGAGTCAACAACACCACCAGCTTCGGTCAACACTCACTGTGTGTGTGTGTGTGTGTGTGTGTGTGTGTGTGTGTGTGTGTGTGTGTGTGTGTGTGTGTGTGTGTGTGTGTGTGAGCGTGTACAAGTGTGTGAGAGCGTGTGTTTGTGAGAGAGAGGGAGCATGTGAGCGCGTGTAGCCCCTTTGGTGCCGTCATCCTTGGCTGAGCTGTCGGCTAGCTGTCCCATCTGTTCCCCACACATGGCGTTCAGCTTTAGTCGGAACACACTCTCATTTCTCTCATCTTTACTCAGGCTGTCTTTATTTTCGGTCCTCTCTGTTCTCCTCCACCTCCTTCATATCCTTCCCGTCCATTATCCTCTCTGAATATTTTCATGCCATCGCTTTCATACCTTCCGCATTTGAACCGATATCTTCTCTCTGCTCATCTCTATCGCCACAATTTCATTTTACTCGTGCACGTGCCAGCTCCCTGCTCACGCTGGTTACCATGGCAACCCCTTCTCAGGCACCTTGGCGGGAGTCTGAGTATGCTTTACTGCTCCATCACTCACAACCACGGATCTTGGCTCACCCTTCTCTCTTTCACTCGCTCTGTCTTTTACTCCCCGGTATCCTGAAACACACACACTTACACGTACACACACACACACACACACATACGCACACACAAACACACACACACACACACACACACACACACACACACACACACACACTGCAGTTCACTTAGTGGTCCTCTGAGAACTCTCATGTGTCAGTGATTTCGTTGAGTTCGTTCCAAAATTAAATGGAGTTTGTGGTGGCACCACACTCACTTAGCAAAGTGTGCTTGTGCACTGTGCTTCTGTCTATTTTGTTGAGACATGCATGCAGTTGTGCAAGAGTGTGAGCATGTGATTGTATGCACCTGTATGTATCAATGCTCTGTTTAGGTGCAGCAGTACACTAACTAACCTGACCAGGATACAATAAATCTGTATTAAGGAGTAGAACTAAAAGCAGTTCAAATGGTTTCATTCAATAATTGCATTAAAGCTAAAAAAAACATTTTCCAAATATTGTTTGGACCATGTCATACATGTTCTATTACTACCTTTTTTCTTCAATATATATATATATTTTTGTATTAGTACAATGTAAATGGCGATGCTTAGTTCTGTGTTCTACTGTTGTCCTTAATGTATTTTTTAATATTTCTCTTGTTTGTTTGTATATAATATTTACAAATGTACGAAGAGAGCAAAGTGTAACCGGAGTCAAATTCCAAGTCTGTGTACACACACATGGCCAATAAAGCTTCTTTTGTTCTGTTTATGATCCTGTTGTGGTCCTTGGCAATCTCATTTACTAGAAAACCAAAAGAAATCAAAGGAAGTTACATATTTTTCGAAACTGTTCTGAGAAGGTTTTCTCTCTGTGTTTCACCTCAGCCGAGACGCCCATCGAGGAGTTCACCCCGACCCCAGCGTTTCCTGCCCTTCAGTACCTGGAGTCTGTGGACGTGGAGGGAGTGGCCTGGCGGGCTAGTCTGAGGACAGGAGACTTCCTCATTGAGGTAATTAAAGACACTTGCCTCCTTATGTGTACCTGCTGTATCACATTAGTGAACAGACTGCTGCTGGCCTTGAACAGACACTCGAACGACAGCAGGACTCTGTACAGTTTATGGTGATTTGATGCAATGAGGGTTTGTAGAAATGTGTAAATACATGCAGCTCGTATGTGAAGCTACAAAAAGCTGAGGCCGTCACCAGAAAGAAAGCATCCTTTTGTCCCTCCATCCAGTCAATTCAACCTCATAAAAGTTACTGTTATCTCACAATTCATACGCTAATGATGATAAATGTATAATAGGATAAAATTATGAAGCGCTAACATTTTGGACAGACATGAACATAAACTACAACTTGTTGGTGGAGGTATACAACTGCAAAGCTGTAATTTAATTGTTTTGTATTTCATTTTTTTTATTTATTAATTAGATCCTGCTTGATACAAAATATACACGATTTGCAATTTGTGAAGTATTCCACCTGAATTGAACAGAATTGGATAACTATTTGCAGATTTGTAAAACACTTGCACTTGTGTCGACATATATCTCATTCTGTCTTTGTGCGTGTGTTGTCGTAGGTAAACGGGGTAAATGTAGTAAAGGTGGGCCATAAGCAGGTGGTGTCCTTGATCCGGCAGGGGGGAAACAGGCTGCTGATGAAGGTGGTGTCTGTGACACGCAAACCTGAGTCGGAGGAAGTTGTTCGCAAGAAAGGTAAAGACCAAAGGATGAGCTCCTCCGTGTTTAATTCACATTTGAACTGTAGCAAATGTCTATATAATATATATATATATATATATATATATATATATATATATATATATATATATATATATATATATATATATATATATAAATGTAACAATATTTTTACTAATTATATAGTAATGGCTGTATTACAGTTTATTGGGTGCTTTATGGGATTTTAGCTTTACACTGAATTTCTCATAGGATGTCTATATTATTTGATTATGAGTTTTATAATATATAATAATGTATAACTGTAATGGAGACGTGCAAGTTGGTTTCATGTACAGAGGAATCGGGAAGTGTGTTTTCTGTTGTCGAGGTGATTTCGACCACGTTTCTCTGCTGTAAATTTATAGTTTCCATGTCAACCAAAGCTCGCCATTACTCAGCTCCCACACAGTTCTGGCACTATGACCTCGGGAGTGTGTGTGTGTGTGTGTGTGTGTGTGTGTGTGTGTGTGTGTGTGTGTGTGTGTGTGTGTGTGTGTGTGTGTGTGTGTGTGTGTGTGCGTGTGTGTGTGTGTGTGTGTGTGCGTGTGTGTGCGTGTGTCCTTTGCGATTATTGAGATACAGAAACTGTAAAAAAAATAGGTTTGACCTAGTTTTATTGTTTAAACTAAATTATGCCACTTAAGTGCCTTACGGTATTTACTCTCTCTCTCTCTCTCTCTCTCTCTCTCTCTCTCTCTCTCTCTCTCTCTCTCTCTCTCTCTATATATATATATATATATATATATATATATATATATATATATATATATATATATATATATATATATATATATATATCTCGCTCTCTCTCTCACCCCTGTTGACTTTATATCTGTTGGACTGTATCTCTCCTAATGCCCGTCTCTTAAAAAGCATTTTAACTGATGATACACAGAGTACCTTCTTTAAGAGCTTTGTGGATTGAGTTCACTCACTTTTCAGAATTTCTTAAAGCTTTACCGTTTGACAATTTGGAAAGCATTCTCAGATGAGACAATACATTTCATTCTAATTTTGGTCTGTCTAAATATGAAGCCACAGGCAGCATCTGGTTAGTTTAGCAAAGCACAACATTTTGTGAGGGATTACGTGCCAGACTATTTCTTGGTTGTGAGGCGTTGCCAGCCAACCAGAGGACACTCTGGGTGTCCACTCTGTTTTTGGTTCTGACAAAGATATCATCTTTTTTCTTTTATTGATTTAACAAACAAGAATGTGTTAATTAGTGAGCTTCAGAGGTGCTGCGAGGTAGATTTTATTGTCTTTGGACAGAGCCAGCCTGGCTGTTCCCTTTGTTTCCAGTCTTTGGATTCTAAATTAAAGTAGAGAAGTATTAGTCTTCTCATCTCACTGTCAAGGTGAAAGCAAAATGTCGATATATTCTTTCAACATAATTAATTAGTTTTACTTACAGTCAGTATACAAAGGCATTTACGGCTGATGTATTCCACCATTGGAAAATGTACAAGTAATTGCATTTATTTGGAGTGCCTTTAACTCAGTAGTTCATCTCCATGTTGCATTGTCTTTGCGTGTCGCTGCTTGCGTGTGAGCCGCTGAGACCACGGATGTTGGGCAGGTTTAGGTCGAGTGAGGACTCAAACGACAATGGCGAGTAAGATCCCTTTATTGTGAATCAAGGAAAAGACGGACAGACTGATTCAGACTGTCCAAACAGCTAAACACCAGATGATGCGTGATTCTTCACTCCCGTTTCAAACTTCTCCTAAATGTCTCAGTTTTTACATGTTATACCGTGTTGAACTCCCCGGTGCTGCCGCACTGCTCCTCCGCTGGGATTACTCTGCATAATGTACTGCTCCTTTGCAGAAATACACAGACGCATGCTCTGACATGCACTCGCACACAGAGAGAGAGACTTGCGGGCAAACACACACTCACTGCACCATGCTAGGGCCTCACTACTGCCATCGTTGCCATGGTGACTACACTGCATGTTTGAATTAAGCATTACATTACAGCAAAAGCATCTCTCTCTCTCCCTCTGACTCTGTTTCTCTCTCTTTCTCCATCCTCCTCCATCTCCTCTGCTCCCTGCTACTGTACCAGAATGTGCAGACTGGTGAGGAAAAGAAGATGTTTGATATGGACTGTACCCAGGATGGCGTTCGTACTCTAGAGCTGCAGCTGCTGACGACAGCAGGATAGTTGGGCTTTAGTAAGGCGCTGGGGCACCCGAGGGATTTAGAGATCTGTCGCTCTACAGTAGTGCATTGAGTGCCAGCTGGTCGATCTCGGATGGAGTGAGCTGATTGATAAGAAACTTGGGTTTGTTGTAGCATGTAGAGACTGCTGCTGTATGTGGCTTCATAATCGGTGTGCGACTGCATGGCATTACGTCGTTACTGCAGACTTAACATGCTGAAATACACGCCCGCCACTGTTTATTGTAACCTGATTTGAAGCTTTTTTTAAAGCCTGTAACTCTTTCGTTTGCATTTGGAGCTGATCTATTTTAGATGTGTTTTACCGCTTTGAGTGAGACGATAACAGCCCAGTTGCCTTGTGTGTGTAGTCGGATAGGGAGGCTCCGATGGGCTTTGGGGTATAAAGCCTGCACCGCATCATTTTCCTTAACTGTAGAATTTACTGTCATCTCTTCGTCTGTAAGCCCACATTTCATTATGTCCTCCCTCAGGGAGGTTTCTCTGTGTATCTGCATGTGGTCCCGCATGTGGGAGGAAATGCATGTGTGTGTAAGTCGGTGTGTAAGCCAGACAGGCAGCATATTAAAAGTAAGATGGACAACTTTCTCCCTCTCCTTGCCACGCTCATTTTACCCATTTTGCCTATTGTGGCAGACAAATTATATTATTATCTGCGTAATAGGAGGATTCAGAAAGCCAGGGATGTTACAGACTGGACTGAGCTGTACATTTACTGCCTCTGGGCTTCTCAACAGAGGCGAATTCTCGCAGCACAAAGACTAGAAAACTGAAAAGTCTTGGAGACAGACTGAAAAATTGACACGCTGTTGGACCAACAGCGAGCAAAACATGAAGAAGTCGGGCTCCAACCGTAGCCTGAACAAGGTCCTGGCTAAGTGTGGGCCGTCCAGGTCGTCTGAATTTGACCAGATCAAAGCAGCGAAGACAGGATGGGCTGGCCGTCTGGGGGAAGCCAGGAGGGCACTGAGCCGCAAACCCAAAGGATCTTCATCGCCCTCAACTTCTTCTTCAACACCATGCCTTTTTTCCACAGCTCCCCCACCACCCAAGAGAGCTCCCAGCACCACCCTGACACTGCGCTCTAAGTCTATGACCGCTGAGCTGGAAGAACTGGGTGAGTGCCAGATAGCTGGCATGCAAAACTTGGTGTGTCTCCTTACTTTTAGAGTAGTCAATTCTTCTGTTGCCTTGTTCTCGTCATTTCCCCTCCTTTGCTGACGCTATCTTTTTCCCACCAAGCTTCTGCTCGGAGGAGAAGAGGAGGTGAGTCTTAGGGTCTAATTGACACCTCTCTTGACTTCATAAAGATAATGTATCACTGCAGCATTAAATTAAGCAGTGTTGATTTCGAGCCGAAGAGCAGAACACTTGAAATCTTTAGACTCTCTTTCTCCACCTTCTGTCTCTCTGTCCCTTTCCTTTCGTAGTGCTCACTCCCGAGTGTTTATCAATGAAACCCAGTGAACTTGTATTGAGATGTTGAACAATACCATGGAGCATGGGCTTATGTTTAAGTGCATAGATACATTTTGAAGATCCCTTCTTAAGCACAATTTTTAATCCCTACTGTGTTAGCAATGCCAGAAATGATGACACAACGTTTCCCCGGTCTAACAGTATTTAGTTCTGGCTCATTTCCTTCTCAACAGAGAGACTAGATGAGATGTTGGCATCCCAGGAGTCTATCTTGCGTTCTCAGCCCTCGGAGGCAGATTACAGAGCAGCTACTGTCAAACAAAGGCCCACCAGCAGGAGAATAACACCAGCAGAGATCAGTGTGAGTGCACCTACACACAGCACACTGGCAGACAGCATATACTACTATGTTTGCAAACATACAAACCTAACCTGATTTATAACATACTGCGTTATGCAACACTGCTCACTTGTACACACATATGCTGTGTGCTACTTGATTGGTATTTCTATACAATGTTAGAGTTTTAATGAAGATTTAAAGTCGTATTTGTACACTGCACAAGTACAGTTCCTCATGGAAAGATTAATGAGATTTGTTTTTTAATAAAAGGCATAAAACTGTATTTCATTACAGTAAATTATCTTTTTTTGTTGTGCTGCAGTCACTGTTTGAGAGACAAGGGATGACTCTACATGGAGGCCTTCACCCAGGCATTGAAAGAGGTCACATACCACTACCAAGGGGGATGTCCAGGACCAAGTCTTTTGGTAAAACAATCACCCATCCTGTACATATTCAAATAAGGTGAATGATAGTGTATCTTATGTGCAGTATGCTTTTAGGAAATATATTGACATGTAGAAAATATATGAGACTTCATTATTTTTTTGTAAAATTGCATCATTGCACCCACAAAGAATAGCAAGTAGACAGTACAACAAATAGAAATTAGTGAAGATGAATCTCCAACAATTATATTCTACATAAAATGATGTGAAAAAATGCTTATTGGATATTTTCAGAAACAGTTATGCATATATATATATATATATATATATATATATATATATATATATATATATATATATATATATATATATATATATATATACACATATATATATACATATATATACACACTTTTATATACATACATGCATACATACATACATACATACATACATACATACATACATACATACATACATACATACATACATACATACATACATACATTATTGATACTCTGTTTTATTAAACATATTTTCCTTGTTCTCAAATTTAATCTTTAAAATTAATGTTCAATTAATTGTTAATATAAATAACAAACAGTTAGAATTACAAGTCTTTGTTTAAATGTGAGATAACAGATTTACAGATAGATACATTGCAGTATACTTTTTAGGACGCAGCTGTGGACCTGCTAGGCTGGTATAAAATGGTCCAATTTCATGAGCTTACTCCCTGTCACCAGAAGATGTGTGCTCTTCCCTTCCGCATCAGGTGCCACTGAGGAAGACCGGCTGTCTGCCCTTGCAGGCGAGCACAGATTTCCCCGCAGCTCCTCTATGACAGACAGCCTCCGAGAGCACTCACAACCCCATCCCATCCCTCCGCCACCACAAACAGCACCTCCTCCTCCTCCCTACTACCTAGACACTGGTCCTCCCCCAGCCTTCTGTCCCCCTCCTCCCCCATCTAGGACCCATAGTCAGGGCCATGAGCCTGGAGGACGCTCCAGCTTCAAGCCCTCCTCCTTGGACCTGCCTTATGAGGCCGCTCACCGGCAGGCCACACACATAGAGAGACAGAAGAAAGCCCGCTCCATGATCATCCTCCAGGACTCTTCACATCTACCTGTAGAACCTACAGAAATTCCCCGTCCTTCTGCTGCTACTCCACCTGAGCGAATCAAAAGGAAGGGTCGGGTTATTGACAACCCTTATGCCAATGTGGGACAATTTAGCATTGGACTGTACACACCCACCAAGCCCCAGAGGAAGAAAAGTCCCCTGGTTAAACAACTACAGGTAGGTTACATGTCGGGGATGGTCTTCTGTTTAGATTTTCTTTACTTTCAATCACCTACTTACTTTGACATATTTGACATATTCTTTTGGGTCTTTATGCAGGTGGAAGATGCACAAGAAAAAGCTAGTTTGGCCTTAGCTGCTGCCCACTCCAGAGAGAGCTCACCCTCAGGACGACACCAATATACCCATGGACACACACACACCAGCCGTGCAGACTACTACCAGCAGCAGCTGATGGCTGAGCGAGAGCGTATCCGTGCCCAGGGAGAGATGATGTTTCAGGGTAAGGGCCCCTTCGCCGCTGCAATAGCTGGAGCAGTGAAAGACCGTGAGCGTCGCCTAGAAGAACGGAGGAAATCCACTGTCTTCCTTTCTGTTGGGACCATGGAGGGGGCGTCTACCACCAGCATTGACTCCCCCTCTCTGACTCAGTCTCACTCCATCGATGAACGAATGCTCACTAGAGAGCTGGGGCAGCTGCCTCCACCTGCCTTGGCCCTGAGCCCCTCACCTACCGGGACCACCTTTATCCATCCGCTCACGGGAAAGCCCCTGGACCCCAACTCTCCATTGGCTCTTGCGCTGGCCGCAAGGGAGAGAGCACTGACCTCCCAGAGCCAGTCCCCAACTGGCAGCCCAGAGCCTAGGACTAAACAAGAGCGGGCCGTTTTCATTGACCCTCAGACCAAAGAGTCTCCGCATGTTGAAGGGGCACCTACAACTCCCCCTTTTTCGCCTAAAAGCGCCAAGGCAGCGGGGTATGGAGTTGGATCCTCCCCGGCATCTATTTTAGTTCCCCAGACCACAAAACCACAGTGGACCCCATCACCATCACCTTTATCCTTCAGAAAGGAGATGGAGGCCAGAGTAGAGGAGAGGAAGGAAGAGAAAAGACTAGAGGATAAAAAAAGTATGTTGATTAGTATTATGGATACATCGCAGCAGAAAACAGCAGGGCTTATCATAGTCCATGCTACCAGTAATGGCCAAGCTGTCGGGGTGGTTTCAGAACTAGAGCAGACACCTGCCCCAACGTCCACAGAGCCCAGCAAATCTCCAAGTCCACGAGCTAAATCTCCCAGTCCTACAGTCTCCCAGCCCCAGGCGCAGCTCCAGGCCCAGGCTCAAACTCAGCGTCCTGCCAGTCCAGCCCAAGAGAAAGGACTAGCTCAGGGAAGCTCTGAGGAGGATGTGGATCCGTACACAGTGACCCTGCCCCCTGCAATGTTGTCCTCCAGTGATGAGGAAACTAGAGAGGAGCTACAAAAGATTGGAGTTGTTCCACCGCCAGATGAGTTTGCTAATGGGCTGCTGGCACTCGCACAGGCACAGGCACAGGGGATGCCAGTGTCCCCAACTAAACCGGCCTCCTCTCCCACCACACCGGTGCCCAAAACTCCCTCTACCCCAACAACCCCAACTTTGACACCCGCCCAGCCTCAGCCTCCCCAACCAGCACCTCTACCCAGTGCAGCAGTTGTCTCAGGGAAGCCCTCCGACCCTCTAGAGCCCCCGGCTGTGGGCGAGTCTGGCTCTGCGGCTGACTCAGGCGTGGAGGAGGCTGACACGCGTAGCTCCAGTGACAGAGAGCGAGACCACCATCTCGAGACCACCAGCACGGTCTCCACGGTCTCCAGCATGTCCACATTGTCCTCAGAAAGCGGCGAGCCTGCCGACACACACACCACGCACACCTCCTATGCCGACGGACAGACTTTTGTGCTCGACAAGCCGCCAGTGCCTCCTAAGCCCCGACTCAAGTCTCAAATAGGAGGCGGTAAAGGCCCTGTCACCTTCAGGGACCCTCTGCTGAAGCAGAGCTCTGACAGCGAGCTGCTATCACAACAACAGGCTGCTGCTCTGGCTGCCGCTGCAGCTGGAGGCGCTGGGCTGCCTGTCGGTGGTTCAGCCTCAGTGACTGGGCTAGCTTCTACCAAGCCGCGCTACCTTTTCCAGCGGAGGTCAAAGCTGTGGGGGGACCCAGTGGAGCCTCGTGGACCAGGGGTGGGGCTCGGTATTGGGAGTTTGGGCAATCTCGGTGGACTGGGACTGGGCCTGGGTTTAGATGAGGCAGCAAAACCATCTGTTATGGGGGAACTCAGTTCACGACTACAGCAGCTAAATAAAGACACTAGGTCACTGGGAGAGGAACCAATGGGAGCATCATATGACCCGGGGAGGAAGTCACCTGTGGCAGGTGCCAGGTAAGAGAAAAGATAGTACAATTTACTGAAAAACTGCTTTAAACTCTGAGTGCCAGAACAATTACTTTTGTTAAAAGTAATCATTACAAGTGTTTTTATTTTTACTCAGTTGATGACATAGAGAGCAATCTTAAGTCCAGTGACCGGCACAATTTAAATTAAAAATGTTCTCTTGTTTACCAAAATGTAACTCTATTTTTTAGAGGCTTTCATTTATTATCTAAAAGCAAACATATTTTAGAGACAACAATTTTGAGTCTATTTTAGTCTTGGATGTCATAAACCTTCTCTGGAAAGAGGGAAAGTTTGAAGCTGAGTCAAAGAGGGCAGCCTCAAGTTTTATATATCAGTGCACGGTTTGTTTTTACTCACATTTCTAAAACGTGCAAATTAATCCATATTTAAGCTTGTCCACTGTGAAGGTAAGCTCAGAGGTCACCAGCATTGCTGGCATTAGTTTCTCTGACAATGTTAGTGTACCAACATTGTTAATAAGTCCTGTATCATTCTAGTGGTCAAACAGTAAGTTTTCAACATCAGTAAGTAAAAAGCAAACTGGAAGCATAGAAAAGAGGCAAACACAAACTTGTCTCTAACACGGCGACTATCATCTGAAGCATCTGAAACACAATGCTGTTTTGTCTATTATCTGTGGGTTTCTTGTTTTCACACCATACCTGAAGGTACATTGAAGTCCTTTATATTTCTACAGATGTCAGGACACCGGAGAGAGTAAACCTTAAGGTTATAACCCCTAGGGTAAACTTAAGCTTTTTTTTTAATTTTCCGAACAAGCCTTTCAACTAATCCCATTGAAAGATAACAACCCTTATTTTGTTTTATGTATTTTATTTGAAATGTCTTATGTTGCCTTGTTTGCATCACCTGATTTATTCATTCAAATAGTATTTTGTCATACAATTTATTTTAAAAAAGCAAATATTTGGCTATAGTACTATGTTTAAAATACACATAATTGGTTTTAGAGATGTAGTACAACGTATGCCTCTGGTCTGTGTGTGTGTGTGTGTGTGTGTGTGTGTGTGTGTGTGTGTGTGTGTGTGTGTGTGTGTGTGTGTGTGTGTCTGTGTGTGTGTGTGTGTCTGTGTGTGGGTGTGTGTGTTAGCAGATGTAGTAGTAATATATTATCTGTTGGTGCAAACAAGGTAGCAGGGCATGGAGGCATGCACTTTCTAAAAGCCTCTCCTCATCTCATCTCACATACTCTGTTGGGTTCTAACCTTTGACCCTGTTAGTAGCCACCCTTCCAACTTTTTCAACAGTCCTTGTTCAAATAATGCATAATACATTCTTATATCCACATTTCTTTGCAGTCATCCCTGATATAACTTTGATAAGACCAGAATCTTTCCTTCTTATCGTCGCCCCCCATCCTATCATTATATCAGTGATAACCTCAAAGATTTAAGGATGTATTTTCAGAAGTATTTGAACATGATTGAACTATAATGGTGTGTCATTAAAACCACCCCTTCATGATCTTGGCATGGACAGTCATGTTAATGATGCGACTAACAGACATCTTGAGCTAGTCGAAAGTTCTGAGGTGCCACTGTCAAATAAATGTCTTCTGTTTTGATCCACTCAGGATTTGGCCCAGGTGTGTTTTATATGATTTGGCAGGTTGTAAGAACAAATGCTGTCTACTATTGATTGTTCATTGCAGTTTTACTCTACCATAAAAGTGACACTAATTGATGTTAATTCGAATGGGCTATCAGAGATTGTTTCATTCACCGTAATGTATCTCAGAATGTAGCTTTCAAAGAGCTTTGGAGTTTGAAGGTACTTTTTAGATGACTCGTTTTAAAGCCTTGCTCCTCTCCTTTCTTCTTCTCTTGTCCTCATTTCTGTTCATATGAATAAGGATGGTGGAACATTTTGCTTTCATGTTCACCGCTGATTATGAAGAGCTAAAAGATATGAGGAGACATTCTAAGATTTACAAGATGTGAGCATCGACTCTTTTGCAGTCCTCTCGTATTAACATCGGCAGGAGGAGCTGACCAACTCCACACAACTGAAACTACAGCCCTTCACAATTGTTGTTTTACATAGCCGTCAATGAAAGGAAAAGGCTTGCAAGAATTGATCAGTAGAAGGGCTACATGGGGTCAAATCACTGTCGGTACCTGCAAGCACAAATGAGATAAATGCTGCAGAAGAGCAGTGATAGAAGCAGAGATAGAAGTCATGCTCCAATTTTGCTGAGATACTCTGATATGAACGCTCCCAAAGTAATTTGTGTGCGCCACTGTTTGAGTTTTACACACTGGACCTCTACACAAGGTCTTATTTGTGCTTCCAGATATTGCCAGTGATTTGACCCCACTGGGCGAGTAGGTTTTGGCTTTTCATTCTGACTAACATTGGAGCTTGGCAGAATTTTGTAACTCTTGTCTTCTACTTGTCTTTGTTGCTTCTGGACATGTTTGATGTGGAATTTACCTCCAGCACCTTCATCAATGCAGCAATGTCATGTATTTGGGCAAACTTTTTTTTTTATGAAAGCAAATTGTGTAAGCAGAGACTATTCTGCCTCCAAAAAACATTATTTGCATGTTTGCAGCCTCGTCTCTTCACCAGTAGTGAACTACTATTACGAATACCAAAATATTTTTTGTGGAAAAGTTCATTCATCCCTTTTACTTAAGACAATGTAAAGCCTGGAACATTGTGACATTGAGCCAAATCCAGCCATCAATCATTGATCTCACAAAAAAATTGTGATCCCTGGATGGAAAAGGTGACCATGATATCAAACGCAACATATTACATAACACTCACTCAGAATTGGACTCATCCTCTCCTGAGATTGTGCATTCAAATCCATCCCAACCGCTGATAGCCTTTGGCTATGACAAAAATGATCATGCACACCATTATTTCTCTCTCTCTCTGTTTGTTTTTCCTGATCCCCTCTTTAGTATTTCACATAGGCATCCCATTCCCCTTAACTGTAATGTTACTGCGTCTCCTTCCCCATCCACTGTGTCACATAACAACCCCTTCAAAAACCACATGCTGCTGTATTTTGTCTCTTTGTTTCTGTATACACCTCGTTCACATGCAGTGTATCATAGCGTTGAGTGGTTTAAAAACCTGTGGTTCTCATTTTATTTCATCTGTGCTTTTTGGTTTTCTGTTCCTTCTTTTTATGTAATTTGCATAACTTTGTTTTGTTTTTCAGTGATTGTGTTGAGGATGGCCATGGTCCCTGACTGTCTTGCTTATTGGACACTGTAGGTTTTTTTTAAACCACACTAAAACAACATAGAATATATATATATATATATATATATATATATATATATATATATATATATATATATATATATATATATATATATATATATATATATATATAATAGTGTATTTGATATGTGTGCCTTGACTAGAAAACACACAGTCCTCAGATACAACTGTAATACATGTAAATGTCTAACTGCTACCTTCTCAATTTATATGTTAGCTATATTTTAGTCATATATTCAGACTGAATACAAAATCAACCACAAAAGTCAAGGGACATGTGCCCTCCTTTTTTCTGTTTTGTTTATTTATTTGTTTGTTTGTTGTTTTTTCTTTTGTTTGTGCAGTGTTTGATATGTGAATAGTGTGCTCATTTCTCTCTCATGTAGCCCACTGGTCAGACCTTCCAGTGCCGAAGCCTACTCTGCTGTCTTTGTCATGCTTTACATCAATAACACCATCACATGCACTCACACACAAACTCATGGATGTAGCAACACATTGACAGTCAGATGCACACACACACACACACACACACACACACACACACACACACACACACACACACCCACACACAAATCCTGTCAAAGGCAGCAGAGTTGGCTAAAGCAGACAATAGTTCTGGTTGGTAGGCTGCGTCTCATGGAGTGATGCTAACATTCTCTCCCATTGCTCTCTCTCTGCTCACCTTGCATGCTCCGCCCTGCTGCTCTGATCTGATTGGTCTAGAAGTGACTGTGCGCCCAGGAGGGCAGGACGACTGTGTAAGTGCGCATGGAGCTCATCTCATACCCGTCGGCTCCCTGTCGTCTGGTCATTTTCCCAGCCAAGCGCTGCCTGGCTACCTTTTGTTTCATTACACTCTTTAGTTTACATCAAAGTTTCTAATCACATGCAGTAGCGGGAAAACATGAGGCACACCCGTACAAAGGACCCTCACTAACATGCATGAATAGAACAGACACCATTGCATTATCTCTTATCACATTTAGGCCTCTTTCTGCTTCACCCTGCTTGCACAAAGCCAAACGAAATCCATCTAATCCATCCCTCTGCTCCTTTCTGACCATCTTTTCCTCTATTAGATCAGTAGTATATTAATTTTAAAAACTTAAACTGTTTGACAAATTTATGTTATTATTTTTCAAAAAAGAGTCAAGTGTGAACATGAAGATAAACCAGCATGTATTGTACTTGTGCAAGATACGGACATAGCTGTTGTTGCAGCATCAGATTCTTACTGGTTGTTATTATTATTGCCAGATTGTGTTTGTACGAACACAATCTGGCAATAATTCCTAAATTCTTCCTCTTCATGCTGCAGATGGTAAGATTGGGTTTGTTGTTGCTAAATGGTTGACTTACTGCGTTGATAGCAGTGTTAGCTGTACTTCGCAGCAGGGCCTTTAACAGATGTGATTAATGTCACCTGTTTTATTTGTACACTATATCTCATAAACATAATTTTTAAAAAGCAAATGAACTGCTCTGTAATTTTCCTTGACAATAAATGTGCAACTACCTAGTGGGTTCAAAGGTGTGTGTCCATAGATGAAATATGTGCGTGTGTGTGTCTGTAAGTATGAATTTCTGTTCTGTAAATAGGAAGTTAGTGCTTGGTTACTGCAGTTTCAATGTAAAACAACAATTGTACATGATGATCTAGTTATAATCTTTTTGCTGTTTGTGGGTCACAGTGATCACTTCAGGGAAGCATACTGTATGCCAAAAGAGGAAGTAGATTTGGATTTAAATCAGTAGAGGAAAAATACTTCAGTAATGGTCAGATGGACCTGTGAAAATGTTTACATATTATTCTCAAATTCTACCATATAAATCCTTTTGTATAATTAATGTTTTACTTGAAATAGTGACACTAAATCCTATGGTACATATGAATAATTATGATGAAGTAGTACATAGATGTTCAATCCAAGACTATAAATAATCTCGGATAGTCCAGCCAATGAGTGCAGTTTGCTGCTTTGATGTTGCTGTGATGTGAGACCAGCTTGGTCTGTCTAACGATCATTAACCTCAAGTCTACACTAACTTAAACCTTAGAAAAACTTACAACGGTCAATACTTAAAACCCTACGCTTGATTTCTTTTTCTTCTTCTTCATTACTTTTACTTTGTTCACCTTCATTTCCTCTGCTAACATTCCTGAATCCCTTTTTCTCTCTCTGTCTCCACCAGACTTTTCAGCAGCTTAGGCGAGCTCCACACCATTTCTCAGAGAAGTTACGGCACCACATTCACCATTCGCCCTGGCAGCCGTTACCCCGTCACCCGACGTACCCAAAGCCCAGGATCAGGCTCACCTGATCGGGGCGACCCCCTTGGACGATACTCGGGCTTCGGCCTCTCGCCCTCACCGACTACGCCGCCACAAACCATCCTCAAATCCTCTAGCCTCAGCCTACCCCAAGAGCCTAAAGAGGTGCGCTTTGTAATGAGGAGCTCCAGTACCCGTTCCCGCTCGCGCTCCCCGTCCCCATCACCTTCCCATTCCCCCGGACTGGGGTCACCACTTTTAGCCCTCAGGCCCTTCCATCAGAAACCCCTCCACCTCTGGAATAAATACGACGTCGGAGACTGGCTGGAGAGCATCAATCTGGGGGAGCACAGAGCAGGGTTTCAGGAACATGAGATCGAAGGCTCTCACCTCCCGGCTTTAACCAAGGATGACTTTGCAGAGCTGGGAGTGACACGAGTCGGACACCGGATGAACATTGAACGGGCACTGAAAATGCTGCTAGAGAGCTGACCCCTGCCCCGAGACACAGCAACACATGGAGAGAAAGACGTAGATAGAACGAGCAAGCTATAGAGTTGATGAAAGATAAAAGATAGGGACCGCTCCTCTTTTACTCTGGCTGCTTTTACGTTCTGCATCACAAATGTTTACCTGTGCACATGAGCAACACTTTATGTTCCTGTTAATACTCTGCACTTGGCACTGCACTGAAGAGGGGGAGTCCACACATGTGTCCCCTCTACTTGGCCCTTCGTGTCTGCTCACCTCCTCGCCTGCAGCCGATTAGATCAGACCTTAAAACGGGCTCCGTTCTTTCTTTTTGCCGAGGAGAATCGCATGAGCTCCAATTAAAACATTTGATTTGTGTAAGCTTCAGTTTCCCTAGTAACACTCACACTTTCTTTCTCTCTCGCTCTCTCCTCTCTACCTCTGTCCCTCCATTTATTATTAGGCCTCTAAAAACCTTTTGCAGTTTGAGTAAAGGAGGAGGAGGAGGAATGTTGGTTCCAAACAGAAAGCTCAGTTGCCTTTCAAAGTATTTATACAGAGATCAACAATGACGAACATAGGACTATGGACATAGTGCTGACACAGCTTTGAAAATGTGTGTCTTCTCTATACCTGCTGTTGTTTTTAAACCTAAGACTCTCGGGGCCAGAGGTGGAGCTCCACCAAGTAAACCACGGGAGAAAACCTCTCCGCCTTGGTACCCAGACTGTGCTATCTATTATATTTGGAGAATGTTTAACCAACACTCGTGGCTTTTTTCATAATCAATTTTTTGGTTTTCCAAAGGGAATATTATATATAGGTATTATATAATATGATATACATGTATTTAAATATAGCTTTCAGAAGAAAAGACAATATTGCAAAGAGGAAATGTAATAAATTAATCTGCGCCTGTTTTTGGTTTTTAGTATAGAAGGCATAGAAAAATCTTACAATTTATTCCACCAATAGTTTACTCATTTCTACTAATTATATACATATATATATAAATATATATATTTGAAATTTAAAAAAAAAGTATATAGATATGGAATTGATTTTTCTTTGTCATAGGTATACAATTTTCCTTATGGTCACCCTTTCTTGAACCGTAGCATGACACGTTGCATCATGTCTTGGACAGAAAGTTTGATGTTTGTTTTTATTTTCTTATGGTCTTCCTTCATACTAAAGGGCATCCCGTAATGTGAGGCTGAGACCCCAGTTGACCCCCATCCCTACTCCTTCAGCTACAGATCACACAACAACAGTGAGGACCACCTGACGACACAACTAACTGGTAAAAGAGGAACTTCATCTTTTGCCTGTTTATCACTCAGGGATGGATGTTCGAGGCACTAGCATGGAGAGGTTGTTAGCTGTTGTTTTAAAATTATACATTTAAATTCTTATCTGTGAGAACAATTTAACACCACCACAGTCTGAAAAATGTTCGAACACTAACAAGATTTCCATCCCTGTGACTGCTGAGGATGCTTCTCAGACCGGGCTGCACAAGGTCTGGTGTTGTGAAAGAAGGAAACACTGAGATGTTTTTTAGCACCAGTAGAGAAATTTAATATTAATGGAATATAGCAGAAATCTTTCTGATTTCTATTTTTCTGCAGACGGAAACCACAACCAGAACCTGGGGTAAACCAAGATGTTAAAAAAAAGCAAATAGTTTTCCTTAAAACCTTTTACCTGTAGTATAACTGAGAAAAGCATGTCATACACAGGCTGAGATGACTTTCTGCCCTTCTGAAACAGGAAACGTGTCTGTAGTTTATCAGGCTGTGGGGATGGGAATGCCTCTGTAAGGTCTTCAAGAAAATTCATTTTTTTTACAACCTGGCAGTGTCTTGCAACATCGCTGCTTCTCTCTATCTCTACCATTTACTTAGTAAGTAATATATTATCATAAACGGTGGAAGCAGGAACTCCAAAAAATAAGAACCAGGTTGTAAAAAGAGCAACTGAATTTTCCTTTACCAATACAAAATCTACAATTGTACTTATGAGTAGCTTCTGCTGGCAGTGAGAAACAGTGAGTTTTATTCACCCAACAAAAAGCATTTTATCCATAGCTTTTCTCTCACAGACGACCAACTAATCTCTATTCCCACTGAAAACCCTCCGTATATCAGCAGCATCCAGCGCCAAGTCAGTTTCACTTGGCGAGAAGTTGTGTGCAATTTCTTTCTTTTCTTTTCTCTCTCTCTTTTATGCTCGCAGTTTGTAAAGACGGGTGGTACAAATGACATCGTATCTGGGTTGTAGGAATAGCACTCACTGCCTCACTGTGACCTCACTGATTATGTTACTTCTGACTCCAGTGTTAACGGTACGTCGTCAGACTCATCTGGACTTTTTGTGTTTGTTGTTTTTTTTCTATTCTTTCTTCCTTCCTCTGTTGATTTGTTACCCTCGGACACTGTGGGTAGATTTTGTAGCGTGTGAAACATGATACTTAGATCTTTCACTCATCAGAATTTTAGAGTGACAGAAAAAAAGACAGAAAAAATGAATATCTGTCCATTCTAAACCTACGGACACTTGTAAAAATGAACAAAATATGAAAACTGTCTTTTTTTTAAATCACAAGCAATGTAAATATGATAGATTTCATATAAATTTTTAAAAACGAAGTATATAGATCTATATATGAATGTTTGGCATATATGCATAGTTAACCACCTGTGAAAAAGGTGAGCAGATTTTATTCTTTCTATGAACTCTTGAACTTTGAACTCTGAACTAGGGGAAGATTTGCACAAAACAAGGTGACAAGGTGCTAACATAAAAGCCACCCATCGTCCAAGCGCATGAGTGCATCTGGATTCCCCGAATCTCTCTGTGTGGTCGTTCCGCCTCACCGTGTGTGTGTGTGTGTGTGTGTGTGTGACTGTGTGTGTATGTTCGTTTGTTTCCATCTTCTGTGTGTATTTGTTTGAGAGAAAATGTGGATGCATGTGATCGTGAGAAAGTGTATGGTTGATTGTTAGGGTTTACATCTTTGGAGCTAGTGCACTATAGCCTTACTGAATTACCATCAGAGATTCTCGGCAGTGGCTGTGTCACACAAACACGCACACAAAAACAGATAAATGCACACATTCATTAATCTTCTATATATTGAACATCATTGCCCTGCATTCTTGTTTTGTATTGTTACGTCTTAAAAAAAGTGGACAGTTCTGTCCAAAGGGACAGACAGACAGACAGATTACCACAGGGTATTGAACGAAAGCATTGTTACATTTTATATTGCAAGACCACCACAACTCACCTTGTAACTGTGTAGGTACAGCTTATGCAGTGTCACTGTTTTGTACACCCATTCCCAGATGGCATTTGCGCTCCTTACTCTCCACTCTGTCTGGCAGCACTCCTTTTTCCTTTTTCAGACCTTCAGTTTCTGAGTTTTGGATTATGCTATATGATGTAATCCAATGAGAAACAAACTACACAAAGGAAAAATGTGCCAAAAAATAACTTAACTTTTAACTGTATATTTGTGTTTGCTTTAGGACTATCTTAGTTACAGCATTCTTGAGCTGTTAGACTCAATAATATGGTGCCATCTCCTGGAAATCTTGAGAACTACAGACATTTGTTAGATCCTTCTGTATTTCCTACAGGTGGAAATACAGTCACTGTTATTATTTTGTAAAGAAGCAGGATATTGTTTATATATAAACATATGTATGTGTGTGTACATACATATGTATATATAAACACACACTTAAAAAAATGGCCTGTGTATAATCTACCTGTGAGCTTTGCATTAACATTTCTATTTGCATTTTGAGACAAAGTATCACAATTGCTTGATTTTACTGTGATGATGGTTATTTTCCAGCTTGGCTTACTGTTCCCATATGAATACAATCACAAATCTAAGAAGTGGACTTGTAGAGTCTGGACTCACACAGACTGGCCTGGTCAGAAGAAAGCTGTAGTGAATACCTAGTTAGATGGTCGTGTGTAAGTTTACCACAAATAAAGATGCAAAATGCAACATGTAACAGATTTACACAGAATTAGGTGAAACAAGTTCAGTGAAGGGTTTTCTTTGTCTTATTTTCTAATCAACAAAGCACAATCTAAATAGTTTAAGGGGAGTGGTGTAACCTTTTTAGAAACCCACTGGAACCAGTGATCTTATCATCAAAGGGTTTTTTTCTTTCATTGTTGGTTTTCTCCTTGTTTGCACTGTGAAGTTTAGACTGGTGGAAGTATCACTGCAACGCCTCAGCCTTGCCTCACAGGTGAAATTGCCCTTCTCAGCATCCAATGACCAGGCAAATCCCAGAGACTCCTGGACGCGTACAGCATTAGAAATCCACCCCCCAACCCTCATTTCAGTATGTGAAAGCACTGGTCCAAATAAATGCTAACCAGAAGCTACCTAGTATTCCTCATGCAAACAGAGCAAGGGTGATAGTGAAGGTTGAGGCAAGATCTGAGATGTTGCCCAGGATATTTCCACCACAGAGATATATGTTTGTTATATTATGTAATAAATTTATAATTAAAACATGAACTGCATCAAAGTATTGTCCCTGCTAATTCCGTGTTATGGTGTAAAATGATATTCCAGTGTGAATAGTTTGTTTAGAGTAAATGCCACATAAAAACAGTCCTATGTATGTATGTGTGTATGTATGTATGTATTTATTTTATAATATGCTGAAATTGAGAACTTACTGTTCTTGTGCCTACTGTTGCATCACAACAAGTCAGAAAGAGACAAATGATAACAAATTGGTTCTATGGTACATTGACTTTTCATTTAAAGAGTGCTGAAAACAGACTTCACATCATAATATTAATTCAACAAAAGTAGCCAACAGATGCAGCTTCCTGCTTTCATTGTACACAACACCACGAACAAACATGGAGAACAGCAGCACACAGTTCATAATTACACGTTCTCTTTGATCTGCTTGAGTTACTTTTAAATGCTTCACATTCTTATTACAAAATAAAACACATTCATCCTCATCGTAGGATTTTCTAAAATTATTATAGTTGATATTGTTAGAAGTATGAATGACAACCTAAAACAGCATCTAAATAAACCTGATAAAGAACACAATTCATATGTACTCCACCAGGTTTATTTCCCTGCCACAGTCATTGGACAGAAGGAGGGCAGTGACTTGAAACCTAAAAAGTCTGCCAACCTCCAGTGGTCGCAACAAACCAAAGGTACAAAAGTCGACCACGAAAATGACATTAGGACAAACAATGTGCCTGTGGAGCATCAACCCCACAGGAAGGAGATAACTTATCCATGAGACGACGGGAGGGTTTGGAGGCTCAGTAAATATCTGTCACACCACCTCGGGACTCTCCGCTTTCAATCCGTCTTCTTCCGTTTCGGAATTATCTTCCTTCTTCTCCAGGTCGAAGTTCTATGCCATAAATCCAACAAATTACATCAATACAAACATGTTTTAACACATTTAAGCAACAAAGACAGAAGAGCATGCATTTTCCACGTGAACGAAGTTATTAGAAAAAGTAAACTGTATTAGAGTTTATGAATAGGCTTTGAGGAAGCATCTGAGAAATGTTTATGAAGCATAACAATGATAGATCTATTTATTTATTTTATACTAGCAGTAAAAGAATTTCCAAGGTTGTAAGAAACTAGGAAAGATGAGCGTGTCAGTGATCAGACGGTTTATGTATTCATAGAGCTGTACCTCTAATTCTTGCATCACTTCATCCATGAAGTCGCTGGGGTTTTGCTTGTAGTCCACGGCTCTCTTGATCATCTCTCTGAACATCTGTTATGACAGTTACACTCAGAATTGTCAACATAAAGGGGCAGGTCAGGTGGTCTGGGCAATTTATGAGATGGAGACAAGATTTAATACAGTCAACTCAGTTGACTCAACTGTAAAACTAATGAGTTTGAATTGCATGAAGAAATTAACTTGTGGATTGATGACTAACACTGCAGGAAAATAAGCAGAAGTTCAAACCTTAACTACATTAGTCCCATCAGCCGCTGATACAAAGTAGAACTGGAGTCCTTGCTTCTTCCCAAAGTTAAAGCTTCTCTGGGTGACCTTCAGATCAGCTGCAATTACAAAAAACAAATGTGTGCACATTTAATATTGTAGTGCAAATCTTGTTGGTCGGATAATTAATAAAAATGATGTAGCAAATAGACAATGTGTGCGGAAATAAAAGAAAGGTTTACTCATCCTGAAGTAACATTAACATTATATACAATTGAAAAAGAAAAACATTGTTATGTGTCGTGTCAGAGTCAAGCTCACCATCAATTTTGTTGGCTACCACACAACAAGGTATCTCTGGTCTGTACTCTCTCAGCTCCTTATACCAGCTGGCCAGATTCTTGTATGTGATTTTCCTTTGAACATCAAAGACCTAAGAGAAAGTAGAAAGGCTTACAAAGGAGTTTAGCTATATAAAGTGACAGTGTGGCACCTCTCCAGTTCAACTGGTGCATTCTAGCAGTCATCTAACAAGTCCCTGGCAACTTATCTGCGAGAGAGGTGGAACTTAACAAGAATGTATCGTGATATGTCATGAATTCTTCTTCACAATGCATTAAGGGAATAAATAAAACAATAGTTTGGAATTCTTTTAGAAACTGTTGTTTAGTAATCAGTCACTTGTTGTTCTACCTCCTCGCAAGGATCTGACAGAGAGCCAGAAAAGGCCGGCTCGATGATTACTGAAACGCACCTGTCTTGAAAGCAAGAGTGTGTTTTACCATGATGCATGCATGTGCTTTGTGGTAGTATGAGGGATGCATGCTCTGAAATCTCTCTTGACCAGCGGTGTCCCAGAAATCTGTGAATTAAAAACAAAACCATCCCTACTGATTTCATCTTTACTGTGGATTTCAACTGTGTATGTCCTGTGGTCATTGAGAGCAGAACAAAAGCAATACATAATACATACCAACTGCTACAGTCTTGTTCTCCACAGTGGCTGTGTGTTTGTAGAGAGTCAACGCGTAGGTTGACAACTGTTGGGGACGACTGCAGAAAGAGTTAAGGACAGTAATCTCTCAGGACAAACATGCCATCTTGACCTTAAACGGCAGGTCCATGTGCTCACAGTGGCTGTCATAACCATAGTAGGACGATGTTGCATATATACGAGATAGAAAAATTATTGACACATGAGTTTCATTTAAAATTGCTCAAGCTGTAAACGGATACTATTCGTCCATGAGAAACCTCTCCATCAGCCTGCGAGAGAGAGAAAGACAAAAAGCAATAGCAAGAACCAGGTCAGGACAACACGTGACCTGCTGGGAAGGGTTACTTATATAACGAATACAAAACAGTTTATTGCAGATGATACTCACTTAGATTTACCAACTGCGCTGTCACCCAGACAGATGATCTTCACCTGTTCGTCTGAATCGTATTTCTTTTGGTCTAGTTCAGGGACGCCGCTCACGTCGCCAGCCATTTTAACGTCGCTCTCTTCTTGGGCGTTTGTTCGCTTTAACTACGAATATTGTGTAAGCTAGCACTTGCCGAACAGAAATGATAAATAACGTCACCTGGAAATGATGATCTAAGTTAAGCTCTTACAAGAAAGCTAGCTAGCGTTAGCATCGTGTGGTTCGCCTTCAGATCGATACTTTCATCGGCTCGTCTGTCCTCCTCGCATCAACAACACTGATGCCAGCTTACAGTGGTACAGAGACGGTCATTTATTAGCTACATGCGTCTTTGTAAAGTCGCTGAACGGCCACAGTTACCTCCGCAGTGTACCTCCAGTGGCTACTAATCACCAATCGGCTGACGTCGCCAACTGAAGTAGCGTCGAAACGGTTTTGTGAACAAATGGTTCTTTTCCAAATGTCGGCATCTGTCTTGTGGACATTATGTTTGTGTATCACAAGGAGAGGTTCGGAGATGCGCTACACTCATTAAGGCAATCCAGATCCTAAAAGAGTGCACGTTAGGTGGTGCCCACGTCTGTTTTCGTTTCTATGCAACGGAGACGCCTGATGGACCACTTCGTGCTGGTTTCAGCTGTCCTTCCGTGTGCCTGTCGAGAAAGTGCTCTTCGATTCTCACAAATATGGCGTTAGGTACCTTTGTATACCTTTTACAGCATGTCTTTAGGAATATCTTTTTTTTTTTTTTTACATTTCCAAAGAATAACCTTAACAATAAAATGGAAATTGTCAAATTAAGACATACTATACTATGACTATTTTTTTTTAAATTTCTAATCGCATGCTATACTATTTATTTTTCCATCAATTCATTGTGAAATACAATATTATTGCATGTTGTATCTGCTTACCTTTATTAATCATAAGTGGTTTTCAAGTTATATTTAATTTTATAATATTTTAATGGCATACTACTATTTCTTTTACATTATACATAAATGATGAATTTGTATATAATTTATCAATGATATACTAAATTAAAGTATTTTTTATTTTAAGTTATTGATAATGCTGGACTTTTTTTCATTGCATATTGACTAAAGTTTTGATATAATCTACATCTGTATTTCATAATATCATATAATAATATTCATAGAATTGTATTTCATAAAATATATTAAATAAAATACTATGAATATAGTACTATACTATTTCCTGAGATAATATGTATACATTAATTTTATAGAATACCATTGAATGTCATAAAATCAGATGTCAGTGTAGTGTGCTATTAAAATAAATGTTTGAAAAAAATATATTTAAGTATGCTATTAAGAAATGTCATGAATGTCACGGTATATAGAATACCATAAAACATCTTTAAAAAGCATTAGTATGGAAGGCCATAATAATTGTCATTTATAAATGAATTGTCTAGTATCAGTATATTATTATAGTCAGTGATGTGTTGTGCTGATGTCACAGCTAATTGGGTGGCTGTCCCTAGAATTGGAGAAGCATTATTGCCTTGTTTTATTTATTTTATTTTAAGTTGGATACTTGATTTGCTTTGTGCTTCAAAAGTTTAACTGTAACATCATTGATACTATAACATAGCATTTATTGATGAAATAGTTTCATAGTTGCTTCTACATTGATGTTTTATCCTCCAGCTCATCATCAGCTCGTTTGACAAATGCACATGTATCTAATTGCATTAATACTGGTTTAATTTCATTTGCGTCAAGCCAATACCCGAGCCTCACTATTGTGTGAAAACTGGCTCTCTGAAATGGCTTTCTGGGAAACCTAAATGCAATGAAGCCATCTTTTATGTTGATTAAACTTGTGCTTTTGCTGCTGTGTCCAATTATAATTGAAATTGCAGTAATGAATAAAAGTTACTGACTGAAAATGTTAATTACCAATCAAAATAATCATCAGTTCAAGAAATAGATACCTTGAAAAAAACATGGTCTAAGAGAATTTACATTGCACTAATACACATTTAAAATACTAATGGTGCTCATAACCCTGATAAAATGATAAGTACTAATACAACAGGGCCTTTAACAATGACATTAAAATAGGATTTCATTAAGCCTGTGCTGTTTGCTTTTTGTTCTTTATTGTGCTTTTTTTGCTTCATGCTGGGGGAATTTCCAAAACATCATACTTGACATTATTCAGCCACATCGATAATCAGGGGTGAAAGGAAGTCCGAGTGACGAAGTCCAAAAGAGAAGCTTGGAGCTTGGGCTCTTGTGGAAGTTACCTGTGGGCAGAAAATAATTTCAGTGAAGGAACAAAATAGAATCATATTTTGGGTCTTTTAATCAATAAAATAATGTGTTATTTGATTATCAATGCAGTTTCTTACCTGCTCAGGATAGTGAGCTCCGGGTCCTGGTTTCCGTGAGGTTTCACCAGGTGGGAAGTTGCGTCCTAACATGCTAATATGGGGAGGTTTGTATCTGTAAACACAAGGGTCGACAACTTTGTAGGCAGCAGGGCCCGGAGTCTGGAGAGGAAACAAAAGTGTTTAGAACAAGTAAACCACATGTTGTTTTTTAAAAGTAATTTCACACTCGCATACCTTCTTCAGGTCCTCGTGGAAGGTTCCAAATTTGTTGCGGCCGCAGAATGAGAAGGTGGGAGCTGCAGATGCCACCACAGTGTTGTGTCCCAGCATTTGAGGCAGAGAGTAGCAGGCTGGACCTGAAGAATGAGCAACGAGCAAAGTTTAGATTGTATGCGCAATGGAACTTGGAAACCCACAGTTCAAATATTGCTGACACCAAATACAACATCTTACCTGGTGTTTGGAAATTGCTGATGTCTTTGCTCCTCCCGGACAGAGAGTATGCAGGAGAAGTACGGAAGTGTAACTTTTCTGAATGCTCTGGGGAGTATTTTCCTGAAACACCAAAGAAAGTTCATTAAAAACACTGCTGACAGGCAAATGAAAATAGTGTGTGTTGTGATGAAAGCGGCATACAAGTGAAAAGTCTGAGATTAGATCTCAGCCGTATTCCATATTCACTCTTACAAAGTCTATGTTAATGTTAAGGGCCTCTGCTGACCTGGCCCAGGAGCCTGGAAGCTGTGCAGCTCCTTTGGACGGCTGTAGAGTGAAAACGCAGGAGCGCCATCTCGGCCCACTCTGGTGATGTTGGAGGGGATGAGGTAGCTCGGGCCAGGGCTTGTAGTATCATACCTGTGGTCATGACGTGTCCCAAAGCTGTACATGGGTGCTTTGTATTTCGTAGGGTCATGGTTACGAATACCTTCATGGAGGGAAAAACGACAAATAAGGTCAGTTATAAAAATATTAACTGTGCCGGTGGTGGAAAAGGCTTAATGTATGTCATGATGAATGTCATACCTGTGAGTCCAGGCAGTGCATACTTCGGTCCTGGGTTGCCATAGAGGGCAGCTATTGGTCCTCTTGGCTTGTGGGGCCTCCAGGTACCAACCCAACCTTCATCGTTTGACATTATCCTGAGAGAAGGATTGTGACCGGAAGCATGTTGAAGAGTTAGCTTTTAAGTTATGAACGAGAACGATGTCTCCCTTACTCAAGGGGTCTTGACACACATCCTCTACCCTCTCTTTAGAACTGTTAACAGGTCTTTCTGATGCTTTCTTCAGAGTCCACTCTTAACTTGGTAAATATGTATTTAGATTATGTGCAGCAAATACCTGGGACCATTCATTTCATATATTTATTTTTCTCAGGCAGTTAAATTGTGACTCATTCAGGCAATTTCTGAAACTTACACTACACCTAACATTACACAGCAGGGAAAATAACTGCAGTTGTTGTAATAGTTATATTATAATAGTTATTAACGATTGTTATAAGCTAAAAACATTTAGGCAAAGCAAGGCGACATGGAATAGAGGCCTACGAAACGTTTGTGGCTAAAGATTAACCAATGCCAAAACCAGGAACACATAAAACAACTTAAAATAAATAGATTCATTATTTTTACCTTATTTATCCTGGTCCAGCGAGCCTCTCTACGTCAAGGTGTAGGTGTTATGGTCGAGTCCCTGGGTCTCGGCATGAGCATTGAACCCAAACACAAATTGTTTAGTGCTTGTCAACTTCACTATGACAACGTTGCCACGGAGACTTTCTGACAGTGTCATGTGATGTCAAAAGCAATTCTTAATATGTTTTATTTTTTATTTTTACTAAAAACACAGCTGCAGATGGTGTAAATAATTTATTAGGCATGAAAATCTGGACCAGGTTACAAAATCACACTGTGGATATACTGTCTGGATTTGACCTGCGAGTATGAGGGAACAGGAGCATACATACTATTTATTAGAGACATGGAACTACATGTTTGATCCTACAGTAATCACCTATGTAGCGTACTCCTCTGACAGATGGTCTTGGACTTTAACTGATGATTTTTTAAATGTCTTTATTCCTTACAAAACAAAATGAATCACTAAAAAACCAACGTAAGAACTTGTTCCTCTTCAGGGGAGTGCTGAAACCGTTTCTTAAACATTCCGTATCACCGTTATAAACTTCTTTTTAGCCTTTAAACGGCGCACTCTGACTTCCGGTTTAACCGTAATTCTCGCCTTCAAAATAAAAGCACCTTACAACAAAACATGAAATCAAATACATTTTGCTTATGGCAGACCAAAACATGCAACAAAAAAACAACTAAATTGATTGCCAAACAGTTTCGAACTAAAGCACACATTGAGTTACTTACAACCTAACTTTACCCACTGACTTTGTAATTGTTTATCACCGGCAATCAATGCTGGAAAAGGATAAAAATGTTATAACTTAAAACATATATAACATATGTTTTAGTTATTGGCATATGTTTGCGAATTTATTGCGCTGAGTGAGTTGTATTGTATAAAGAATGAGCAAAAACAACATTTTAGTGCCAGACACTAGTGAACGCTCTTTATCAGACGAGATCATAGTTATTATTACACAAGTTACAAGTTATTTGATGTATCTAAAATGCAGAGACGGCTGGTGTGAAATACATATCTGTTGTGTACTTTTTGTTCATATTTTGTAATGGGGAAGATTTAACTGGATTAGACTTGGGGACTGAGGCAACAGAAGCCTGGTAGCTGTCCAAATCCGCCTTTTCCCAGCAGATATTTTAACTGATCATAGCAGGAAAAGCACACAACATTAACCATGGCTCTCTTCAAGTGTACCAGGAAGCCATGATAATGTGACAGTGAGCATCAATACCAGTGCTCTGAATCTCAAGCTATAAATGTAAAAAAGAAAAAGAAAAAGAAGAAGCAGCACCTGCCACACTTTGATTTTTTTCCCACAATACAGTGCCAAAGATGAAACAACATTTAAAATAAAACTGCTCTGTTAGTTTTTGTAAGGACTCGTCAAAGTGTGCCATTGGTGCTGCAGGCCCTCCTGAGATGTGTGCAGTTGTGGAAGGTTTCTCTCAAACTTGCCTTCAGAATCTTCATCAAAGTTGCAAGGCTTCCCAACTCCTCCTGGGGTTGCTGTTGATTCAAAAAACAAAAAAAAAGGCTAATTATTGAACTTACAATAGAACGAACAATACACCCTTAACATACTTTAATTCCACATGTCTTACCCTTGTAAGTGCTCGCACCAGTCGTTGCAGCACTGCATCCTCTCTGTGTGGACATAAGCTGGTCACCGTGCTCACACAGCTCAGGAGACAATATATGGTGTGTCTCTGTGGCTGAAATCATGAAATATAGAAAAAATATGTTTCTAGATCTTTGCCAAAGAGGTTAAGATATTTTGAGAATACTCAACAGCCAAATAATGATGCATTATATACCTTTTTGAGCACACTGAGAGACTTCCTGTTCCCCAAACTGTCGACATCGTCTGCACTCAGAACAGGCTCCTGGATGAGGAAACAGAGATAGGACTGAGAGCACAAAAAACTAAAATTCCACACTTCAAGCTATATATTTTTTTGCCACTGACCCTCAACTTGTCCAGCCAGGTCCACAACAGACAACTGAGAACCTGAGGCTCTGACTCGGTGACCAGCAGAGCCCAGCCACAGTCACTGCTGTTCAGTTCCTCCTGGTGGAAAGGTGAGTGATGGTATTACGTCTGTATGTCTGAAACTATGTGCCACTGCTGTCTTGGCCAGGACACACTTGTAAAGTAGTTTTTTTTTAAAATCTAAATAAGGCTTTCTTGGTAAAATAAAAAAATAAAAAAATAATAAGTTGGTGGCTTTAAAAATCTAAATCAATGTGACATTTGGCTTGCAGCCGTGTTTTTCACCTGCAGCAGAGCTGATCTTTGCAGTATTGTTTCACCTCGAGGACCGTGGTCTGCCATTGCCTTTGCGACAGCACGGGCGACTGCGGTTGAGCCAGAATAATGAGGATTTCTGCAAAACTTTATATGACATCAAGACAAAAATGTTTTAAAGAATTCATATCAAAACTTTATATGTTAGCTACATTTTCTGATATTAAGAATCACAGTTACCTCAGTGGTAGAGCTGCATTTCTGAAGTGCCTTTTTCACCAGGGAGTGAGACCTTTTAGCACAGTTGTTGTTTGTTGTCATGCTAGATTTGGGGATGTTAAGTGAATGAGAGGCATTTTTGGTGGTCTGGTTGCCTGGTGAAAGTGTGGCAAGCATCGGACTACCGGGTCTCAGATCAGGTTGTATCAAATTCTGTACACACCATTGTCTCTCATTTCCAAGTGCTGGTGTGCAGTATGGACTCAACTCTAGATCCTTCAGGACAACATGCAAACAAGTGAGAAAAGCTTCAATGACCAGTCAGATTGTACAGAAGACATTCAGAAATTGTATGTAATTGTTGACAAATAATGTGACATTGGACCTCAATTACTGCAATCTTGCTGAGGTCAGAGTCGCTGTAGCTGCGTTTGTCCAATAGCACCTCTCGCTTCCTCTCCAAGAATCCCAGTGGCTCGTCCCAGGAGGACACCGACCCCGAGCTGCCCCCCGGCCCCTTGTGACCCTCCCTCAGCAAGGGCAAGTGCTGTTTGGACACCAGGGTCTCCCTCACAGACCTGTTCAGGGTCCTCAGTACTGACCTCTTCTCCAGCTCAGCCTGGATCTCTGGAGGAGCAAGGAGACCCAGGGCTAAGCAGGAGAGATGCACACACAGGAGGTACACCACCTAATAAAAGGACACATATGAGGAGAAGATGAGCTGTTCTCTATTGCAGCCAGGTGTTTATGACAAAGGATTAATGTAACAGAATTATGAGCTCTGGACCTTAGGTGTATGTCTGAGGCTGCGTGCCTCCTGGCCATGCAGCATTATTGCCTGTCGGTTTAGGTAGTGCTGCAGCGTGAAGGGGACGCCGTGCCGCATGTTGAGGTCTGGGTATTGGGCCAGCTGTGTGCCGAGCAGGCGAGCGAAGTCAAACACCTGGCTGAGCTGCGCCCGGGTCTGGATAGAGCGTGGCCTTTTAATCCTTACGTAGTGGACGGCTTCACTCGGACTGATGCGCAGGGTGTAAATCAGGTAACAGGCTATCAGGACACCTGAGCAGGAGTACGGGGGCAAACACACTCAATATAAATATGCACAAGCTGGCAGACACAGCGTTTATATGAACAGTAGACAGAGTACTGTTATTCCTACCTGTCCTGCCCAGTCCTGCATGGCAGTGCACAGCCACCCTTCCTTCCCTCACTGCAAAGGCCAAAACTTTCACCCCATCGATCATAGCGACGAGGGAGGACACACCGTAGTCTTGCATCCCAAAGTTGTAAAAGTAAACTGCAAATACATTGATATGTGAACACAGGAATGCATTTAGGATCATTATGAACATTCATGAGGACAACTGTGTTTGTAGGATATTTAATAATTTAGAAACTCAGTACACAGTCTGCCAACCACAACTTTGTTTCCACACTATTGGTGCAAACCACAGCTGTCTCTCAAAACATGTGTATGACAATAGCTGTGCTTAGTGGTTAGCATGCCCGTCTTTAAATCAGAACCCCGGCTCCGCTAGTCCATGTGGTTGTGTCCTTGAGCAAGACACTTAAACCCTAATTGCTCCCCGCTGCTGTGTCTACGGTGTATCGAGCTAAATGTAATGTAAGTGTTTCTGGTGCAGTCTTTCATGAGGTGTATTACTGTACGAAGAGCTCACTGTCATTGTCCATGAAGATCTGTGGAGAGTACGTGAAACCACTTCCAGAGTCGAGGGGCGGTCCACAGTGAGCATGCTCTCCAGGGAGCTGCATGTTGATGATTGACCTGATGTTCAACCTGGGAGAAAGAGATACATTATGAAGACAATGGTTGACACTCGTGCCGTGTTTGTGTAGTAAAGGTAAGCTGTATTGTTATTGTAAGCAATGTGGGTGTATGATAAGGAATAGATTAGTCCATATGCTTGCACACTTATGTTTACGTAATTATGTTTACATCACACAATTTCATTTATTTATTATTATAAATGACTTATATTTCTACAAGGGCTTTTACATTTTGTGTGTAAATAAAAAACATTGTCAGATGTCTCATCCACATTTCAAAAGTTTTTCCCACTTTGTTTTGAACTAATTCCCTGTATGTGCACAAGGAGTTGTACAAGGAAAATGTTTGCATCTTTTAGGTTCATAATTCCTACTACTCAAGTATCATGCGTAGCCACACACTGCACATGCACACATCAGAACAACACACACATTGCTGGAATAAGAGGGATTACCTTCGAAATTGTTCTATGATGTCGTACTTCTCAATTAGATGATTGGATGGTCGGGCCATGGCAATGATGTCATCTGTAACCCTGCAATAGGAAGAAGTTCATAATTAGTCATTTGTCACTTACTGTGTTGTTCACATAACGCCAGCAGCATCTATGAGTCTGGTGTCTCACCAGGAGGAGAAAAGGCCTCGAATAGCCTGTTGATTTAATTTCCAAAACTCCGGTCCTTCATAGCGGCAGTCTATTCCTCCGCAGGTCAGCAGACACAGGAGCTTGGGTGGGATCGCCTTCACGAGGTTCTCCCTGGCCTGGGAGTAGGAAGGCTGTGGTACTGGTATCAAGACCGACATCATCCTGCATCGAGGGAAAACCTCAAGATCAGCTTGAGCTATCACGCCGTAGATGTGAAGGCCCACCTCGTCACCTTCTTGACACACTGGCTCTGCGCTTTTGACAGTCACAGCTTGTTAAACTATGAAACAAATTGTAGTTGTGTACTGTTACTTCAGTAGTTTAGCATAATGGGACAGTCTCAATACTACAGTTAAGTTACCAAAACAAAAAAATGCCTTAAGGCTGGTAAGAATATAAAAAAATCACAACATATTTAGAATATACTTATTTCTTAATCTATAAAATTTAATGCAATAAACAAAATTTGAAACTTACCCTTTTGATTATGCTGGAAAGTGAAGCTGTAAATCCCATTTAATGTATTGCCAGTGTTAAGAGTGCAGGAAACAAAGGGAAAATGCTGCTGAAAACTGCAGGACACACATGTGACCCACCCTGCTGCATACAGATACACACTGTGTTGACCCAGCTCCACTAAGCCTGATTAACTGTCATAAATACATGAGAAGACATTCACACATTACAGCAAGCCAATTATATAATGCTTATAGCTTCACCTATAAACACTGTATGAAGGTTCTGATTACCAGGCACTAGCCAAAGCTTCAGACATTTTTGTTGGTCTCACTGTTAATAGGCAGCAATGGGGTTTGCGTTTACTTAATAATTGAAATAATGGATTGTTCATTTACCGTCCAAACACACTGTCTACCTTCACGACTTACCAACTATCTGAAACAATTGAACATTTTGTGGATGAACGGAATAACGATTCAAGAGTTGTTGTGAACATGAAATACATAAAATGTATTTAAATAGCATGTCTTCATTTTAAGGTCCAAGCATGAGACACAGGAAGGCCTCTCCAATGCATTGCATATTATTTTGGTTTAATATTGTATTATTCATTGTTTGCTGTCCACTTACTGTAGTTTCTGAGAAAATAGTCACAAAAAACAACAGACTCCCATTTAGTGAACCATTTACTGACCATAACAAGTTGTAAAGACACAAAAACATAAATGAACATGCTGGAAGGTTCTCTGCATTTTAGCTCTCAATGCAAAAAAAGCTTGCTTGCCTTTGGATATTTCCAACATGCAGAAACAGATGTGTAGTGGTTTCAAAGTGAGTAATATTCAGCCAAAGACAGACCAGGAAAAATATAGATTTCTTAATAGACCTAAACACCTTTTACACTTATCAGGCACAGATCCTGATAGAAGACTTTTTTAGTCTGTTATTGTGAAACACAGTTTGAACTTAAAATAAGCATGAATCCATCTGACCTCTGCCTACATACACATTTTTTTTCAAAGTATATTTTGAATGAGTAAATGCTTCAGGTTCAGATACAATAACAAGTGCTTGAATGAGTCTGGTCCAAAATGCAAATTTGTTTTAACATAGTCTTTATTCAGAGCTTTTCTGTAAAATATTTTTTGGGAATAATTTTAAGAGTGGCAGCTCCAGCATCTGCAAGCATAGGTTGGAATGTATACACAAAAATAATGTAATACGGCAGGTACGTTGTTGTTTACAGTATTCGCCTTCAGACAGCACAACAAACTCAAACAACAAAAAAACATACTACTTTACTGTGTCACACTGGCATTGACCATGTGTCAACACAGAAAAGGCGCTCCCTCCCTTCTTTTAGGGTAAAAAGGATTTTCTGTTAGTGTGTCAGCAGAAATGAGAATTCTAATTAAATCTTGCTTTCATGCATGGCGGTTATACAAATAAAGGTTAGAAGAACATAAATGGTATGAAACCTAGTTGATAGTGAAGTTATGTTTAAAAGAAGCAGTGGTTCTGCTGCACCTCAGCATACATTGCCAAACAAAATTAGGCGTCTTATTGGAATATTTTGTCTTGTAAAAACAAACACGTCACTTAAGCACGTGAAGAGTGAGCACAGCCTCAGGATGAGATATGAAAAGAATTAGTCAGATTTGTGTCAAGAGGGACCAGAAGGCACAACATTCCCTTTAGATTCATTTACTGGGAGGCCATGTGGTTCCACACAACCAACTAACTGGAAAATCGATGCAATCCTCATCCATCTCATTCTACGGGCCTTTACAGAAATGAGTTAGCATAAGAAGGTACTGAAGAGCAAAGGGTCGGTTCTGTGAGTGAGTCAAATATCCAAGAGGGGTTGGACAGCCGCACAGCCCGCGGGAGCCGAGAATTTGTCCCTCACCAAAGCTCTACAGATATACCATCACATCCCCTAAGCTCGGCTCAATAATGGCAATAAGAAAGTCACTAAAGTGTCATAAGAAAGTCAATGCAAGTACTCAATTACTGCAAATTCGGTCTCAACAGGAGCAAAGGTGTCAAGTGAAAAAACAACTTGAATTACTTCAATTGTTTCCATAGAAATTCCCTAAACGGTCATTTGCTCATCATGTGAAATTACAAATTAGTGCCATGTAAGAATATGGGAACAGAAGGAGAAAAAACAACGGTAATTAAATTGATAAGAAAAGTAAACAGTGATATTAAAATTTCCCAAATATGATTATACATTGTCCACCAGCCTTCTCCTTTTTGTGAACATTGGTTCCGGAAGACCAAATGTTTCTGGATCAAATGTCTGTGCCTTCATTCCTGTCTCCTGCCTCTTTTGCTTTCCGTTATGGCGATCTATTTGACAACTCTTGGGATAGCCAGTCCAGGCCCTCGTACAGCCCAGTGCCCTGGGTAGCGCAGGTTGACTGAATGTGCCACTGTGGAGTCAGAGATGATACGGCGTACATTAGGTATGAGAAAGATATGAATTCAACTCCACGCATGAATCTTGGTGTAGGAGAGCAAGTTTAGTTAGATTACTTACACGTTTGTTGCGGAGGAGCATAAGGCCAAGTTTGTCTGTGAGCTCGTTGACTGGTAAGGCATTGGGAAGGTCCTGTTTGTTCGCAAAAACCAGCAAAACAGCATCTTTCAACTCATCCTCATCCAACTAGAAGGAGGGGGAGAGGGGTGAGAACAGATTTGAACATCAGTTGCAAGATTGCAGAAACAGCTAAAAGGGTGACATTATTCATTATATACTACGTAGTATTCTATGTTTGTCTTGAGTACTCATGACGTCTAGCATCATGAGAACGTTTCAAGACAGTATGGCAGTCACGATAAGAGCTGGTCGGGTTCTCTTAATGCAAACAAAATCTGCTTCAATGCTTCTTATGCATAGGGGACTCTGGCTCATCCTTTATAAAAGTAAAGCACATAGTGTCTCACAATTTCTTGCAGCAGTAGTATTTAAAACTACACATGATTTTACTGCTTATAATATTAAATTATCAACAAGAGATCATCATTCATGAAATCATACTAGTTGAGATTCATGTTGATAAATATGATTATATGATTGGAAAGGTAGGCGAGCAACCATTCGAAATGTAAGAGCCATTTTGTTACACTTATGTGACTGACAATAGCAGTGTGTGTGTAAATAGCTGAAGGCTTAAGAAGCAGTGTAAACAAGTTGTCTTTACTTTACCTGTTGACATTCTTATTTTCATTTTTTTTTAAAACACTACTCCGATGCTCATTCCGCACTGGACTACAACGCTTCATGGTTAAAAAAAAAAAAAAAGTAAAAATACACCGTCACAAAACTTTGCACCTTGGTGAAGTGACAGTTCACTTTGTGTTTAGTTTATTCTTTGTCCTGACAATATTTTGTTGACTCGTCAATAAGTTGACCACACTTATTGTAATGAACCCGTTATGTCTTTAATACTGAGGACGCACAAAGCAATTGTAATATGAGGATTAAGGCGATAAGACATACTCTTGATGTGCTCAGAATAAATAGTTATCCAATGATTTTAAAACCACAGGCTAGCAATGTAACACACACACACAGTGCTAATTTCATTTTTTTTCCCCCCATTCAGTCCATCAGTTCGGACAATTGTTCCAATACATTGCATACAATTTAGGTCTCGTTTAAGTGGTTGATTAACCGCATGCCAGTATGTTGTGCGGGGCGGACTGGCTCATGACGGGCCACTGCATCAATAAAGAGCAAAGTCAGGAACACTTAGAAGAGCAAAGCTGCCAACCCCCCTATGTTTTAGGTCCTTTCCTTAATAATTGCATACCCAAACTAAAAAGGGTGCATCTCTGCAACCATCTGGGCTATTTGAATAATTTGAGTTATAATTTTTAAAAAAAGGTACGTGTGATATTTTCTTCAGATGTGCAATTATCAGTCTATATGTTACTGGCTAAGAGTAAATTAAGATGACAAAAAAAAAAAAAAAAAATGATTTCAGGTCCGCCTAGAAAAAACAAACACTTTCAGGATAATTATTATTTTGAAATTACGCAGCTGTAAGATCTAACTCTAACCCAAATCATACCACAATATGTGAACATTCTTTCTGCAAAGGTTGACTTTGACTTTAAAATGAAGCAGAACAAAGTGAGAAGGTTTAGTACAGAGAAAAGTCAGGCGAGGTCTCAAACTGGCATTGGGGCACATTTGCGCACATCTGTGACATGTACGAAACTATATATTTCACTTGTATATTACATATGATGTGCAATACATAAAAATACTGTAGTTTTTGGCTGTTTCCCTCCCCACCCCTTCATAGAACAAGCTATAATTTACAGTTTTATATAACAATCGCTCAATCTTGGGTTTTTAAAAAGGTAAATCATTCAACCCGTGTTTTCTAGCAGACATAAGTTTACCTAAAATGCCAACATAATGATTTTTGCATAATGACGAGTTTAACTGAAATATTCAATCAAATCTGATGACTAAGTGTCTGGCATCCATCACAGGACTAAACAAATGAAAAATAGCTGACAAAATTAAGAGAAAGGGCATTTTAATTTGTAATAACTGAAATTAGATTAAAATAGTGACTTTATTGACTAAACTACTAAGGATAGAAAGGACTCAAACGGGACTAAATAATAATAATAATAATAAATTTGTCTAAAGATTAAAACCAAGACTAAATGTAAAATAGCTGCCGAGCTGAACTTAATAAAAACCTACCATCTTCTTGAGCTCCTCTGAAGATTCTCCCACTCTTTCTCTGTCATTGCTGTCGACTACAAAGATGAGGCCCTAGAAATTAAATACATCAAAGTTGTTAGTTTTCCTTTTAAGTTTTGATGCTAAGGAATTGCCAATTATCGAGTATGACTGCTTGGAAAATAATTATTTGTGATAAAATTTGAAGATGCAAGGTTTCCAATCTTTCATAAACAATTATCTGGGTAGGTACAGGAAGAAGTGTAACAACTGTATTCCTTTATCCAATTAAAGCAAATATCTAAAACAAGTAACAAGCTACATGAGAGAGTACATGCTTGTAGTTTTAAATGTGAGGCTTAAACTCATCTTCTTTTTCAAACGGCACAGAGGTAGCCTGAGGAAAACAAACATGCAAAAAAAGCCCTCCTTCAAACATGTGCTGCAAAAATACTTGTTGAAATGAAGACGAGTTGAAATAATGTAAAGTGGAATTCAGAAAAGCTTTAGCATAAGACTTTGACACGAGTACTGAAGTTAACTAAAACAGCTTTACTTAGTGATCCGAGTAGACGTATTTGAGAGTTGCGCACTCCCATTTTACTATATCAACCATGGGCTGAACCCACTGCACTGAAGCGTTCATACCTGTGTGTTCTGGAAGTAATGTCTCCAGAGGGGTCTGATCTTGTCCTGGCCACCCACATCCCACACAGTGAAGCTGATATTTTTATATTCTACTGTCTCCACATTGAAACCTTTACATGGGAAAGAACAGCGACAGATCCTTATAGCATTATACACAAAGTACAATGACTCAAACATGTTGAGGTACACAGCAAAACGACCCCAAGTGAACTTAAAATAACAGCGCATGTCTCTTACCAATGGTTGGGATGGTCGTCACGATTTCACCAAGCTTCAATTTGTACAAAATAGTAGTTTTTCCAGCAGCATCTAGCCCAACTAAAAGGGGGAAACGTGATTAAAATCAACATTTTACCAATTAGTATCGCAATTACATATACATTTACTTCATCGAGAAGTTGGGACTTTACAAGTAACTACCCGGAAACAGGACTGAAAATGAACACGTAACACGTCATAAGGAGTTCGTCAGCATCACCGTTACCCAATAACACGTTATACAGTAGAGAAAAGAAAACGCCATATCGAGTTACCCTCTAACAAGTTAGATTTAATCATTACAAGATATACTTATAGATTTTAAATGGATCATTATACAATGATATCCCAACTAAATATATAATTAACTAACGTGACGTTAGGAAGAGGTTCAAGAGACACTTAACGTTAGCCATTGCGGCCAAAACATCCTTTCTTATAAGCTATTAAAATGTACAAAAATAATATTATTCATAAATCATAAAATTTAAGTCGTGTGTTTGTAGTGGGGGGTGTTGTCGTTTTCAGACTAAATTGCCAACTTCTTTAGAAACACCCGAATGTTAGGGTTATTGGCATAAGCTAGGTTAGCTGAGCGCTGGGGAAGCTAGTGCAATATATATATATATATATATATATATATATATATATATATATATATATATATATATATATATATATATATATATATAAAACACACACACACACACACACACACACACACAGAGAGATAGATAGATAGATAGATAGATAGATAGATAGATAGATAGATAGATAGATATCATATGGTTATTAGTTTTGTATTAATTCTGCCGCAACGTCGTACTTGTTGTACCTTCTGGAGCATAACGGGAGCATGAAAGCACATCGAGAACTAGCTAGAGGTAACTAACGTAAACGGTTACTTCGCTAACAACGGTAAAGCCACACGCCGAGCGCCTCGCTGACGTTAGTAACTCACCCATCAAAATCCTCATTTGTTTTTTGCCAAACATCCGTTCAAAGAGTGTTGAGATGGTGAGCCCCATAACTGCTCGATGATGACTGAATAAATCGTGAAGAAGATGCACAGACAACGGTCACAGCAACACCGACACGTGATCGTTTTACACTGATCCGATTATAGGACACTGCCGAGTGCCACGTTCGGGCCAACGTGGAATATATGACGTCATCAGTTTGAATCAACTTTATTAACACATGTCAATGGCTGTGAACATTGTTTTTTGAGTGTTTATAAAATAAAATATACATTTAAGCTGTTCTCTTAATACAATGCACTGTTAATACAATACACTTTTTAGTCCGTCTTTAAAAACTAGGAAATTACTTGGATTTTTTTAATGCTAAAAAGTAGTTTTCATCACGCTGTAACATGCAAGGCTGTTTGACGCCACTAGATGTCTCTGTAATACAGACGTTTATCATAACATAATGCAAGCTGTGCACCGAGTAACATACAGTTGTTTCAGAGTTCAGAGTTACTGCAATTCACAGTCCCCATGTGTATGAGAGACAGTGTGTGTCTCGAGATGAATGTTATTAATTCAATACCTTACAGAGAAATGATCAGTTAATGCACAGGGTTATAATAACTGTTATTTTGGTAAAACAAATAAATAATTGAAGCCTTTTACAATGATGGTCCAAATAGTAGGAATGATATTTTGTCTCATAGTTTTAATTTCTTGAAAGAGTCGTGGTAAAACCAAGGAAATTCCCATTCCGCCAAAGGATTTCCATCTTAAAGTGTCCCACTAAGCACACACTCAAAGCAGGTGGAGTCAAAACAGCAGCATGTGACAGGGTGTGGACTTTTATAGAGGTGTGCCCTGACAAGAAATCATATTTTCCCGAAGACCTGCTATGGAGACAGGTCATTTAGACTTTTGAATAGACTGATTATTGGAAATTCACCATGGAGCTCAATGGTACACTAAGTAAACATCAGGTAGGCACTTACACTTGACAGCTTAATTATCTGTGAATGCTTTGAATCATTGAAATTGAAAAAAACTGCTTTAAATGAAAACTATTAGGATGGAAATAATATGTACATTTCTTGTAACATGTTTGAATTCTGTTTTCTTCTTTAGATTAATGTTCTCTCTGTTGAGTACTTAGTGTTACTCACTCCCAGGTAAAATACATTGTTATTCATTTTGTTTTTATTGGCAATGACTGTTATTTATTTACATACAAAGTTTCTATAGCAATCAGATTATGGCATATTAAATGAGTTGTACATCAGGCTATAAGTTCAGTTTTCTGATTAGCCAAACTAGAATGGCCACAATTAAGAAGAGGCGGGAATTCTCTTTCTGGCTTTCTTTAGTATTCCTATGTGTCTGTTCTATCATGGATATTCCTGATATGTAAATAGAATTTGCATTTAGTACTGAGTTGTAATTCACAAGATATTTGTAGCTGATCAAAACTTACAACATCCCTTAGTGAACTCATTCACTCTGCTGCTGTGTACGAGTTTACGAGTCCCTCGGTTTATTGTACTCCACCTATTTCTGTTTAACCGCAGTGTCATTGGGAGTTGTTCTGTCCTGGTGGTTTCCATGTTGAGATGGAGGCACCTAAGAGAACAGGTGAGACAGGTTGTTTGTACTTTTATAGTTTTTATAGTTTGTGTTTTAGTGTAGAGCATTTGAAGATTTTGGTCTTCTTATGCATTTCAGAGTTTTAGAGCAAAGCAACATTCTTTATATACATTTCTTTGCAGGTGCACCTCCTAGTGCAGCTCGCCCTGGCAGACCTGCTGGCTGCTCTGATCCTGATGTGCACCAGTGTCGTGAACAAAGTGAGCGCTGAAAACAGAGTAGCCATCTGCCAATACAGCCTGCCTTTGTCACTGGTGAGAAACAGTTACTTTCACTTTGTCCGTCCTCTTATTGTACTCTTAATCATTTACACAATGGTATCCTGGTGGGAACAGGGGCAGAGCTGTGGTTTAACTTACTTCAACTAGATATGAACATTGAGAGAGGCTTGGGAAAATACATCCACTTAGATTTTGATAACTCTTGACGGCCAGATCACTATTGTCTGATCACAGCAGTACAGTTACTTAGAATTGTAACTAAGACTGAGCAGTAGAATAAGTCAAAACGGTTTGTTCATTATATTGCATCTATAAAGCAAATGAGTTGGCAGTTTTGCTGCTGTGTTATGTCACAGTGATAAGAGTTACGGGCAGACTAGATTTTAGTTTCCTTCAGTTACGATTGTGGCTTCTTTCAAAGTACAGATCTGGACAACATTTAGCCTTTAAAGTAAAATAGTTATTCAAAGAAAGGTTAAATTTCTGAACAGATAAAAATGAAGTGACCCCAAGACAAAAATATATATATTTTCATTGGTTGGAGTGATATTCTCAAAACATTTAACCTATTCAAACAAACTATTAATGAAGTACAACAAGGACTTCTGTTGTAAACTGATTGATCTTATATAAATGTAATAACTGAATGCATGAGAACAAAAATATTTTTGTTTCACTGGATATTGTTCTGCAATAAATTGTTATCTTTGACAGTTGTATTTCTATGTGTTTGTCCACTCTCTTTCAGACATTTTATTTCATTTCATTTCTGCTTGTGGTGGTTTACGCTTGGAAGTCAAAAAACGCAATCCAAGGGTGGAGAGCCAGCCCAACAGAGGACGAGGGGGTGCAGGTGAGGCCTCCACTGCATCTGTGGATTATAGTTTGTGCAAAAACAGCAAGAACCAATTAAATAACGTTATTCTCCCCATCTATCTGATTACAGAGTCGGCGTAGACGGAAAAAAGTCGCTATACCTGTATATGCCTTTGTTTGGTGAGTTTGTTGTAAAACCTAAATTACCTTTCCAGCAATTTTGGACATCATCTTAGTGTACACAATTTAATTCTGTATCCCTGTGTTTCCTACGTCACAGGTTGGTCCCCATCACAATGTACTTAGCATACGCGCTCCTTCTCTTCATTGAATCTACCTCGCTGACTCCAATCCCTGACAGTTCATTGAGTGTCAGTAATGATACCAAATACTGCACCAGGTGAGCACAGAACTTTTATTATGAACTTACTCTAAAGTCACTGTTTTCAAATATGTAACAGAAGTGAAACAGATCTGTTCAGCTGAGTTTTTTGACCTTTTGATTTTCTTTTCTTAGTTGTATTTTGTTCTTGCACGTCTGGAGGGATGCCTGCTCTGAAAATGTGAGCATAAAACTCTCGACAATTTTTGACACATTTTAAAACTAAAAGACTCTTTGTATAGACATTCACTTTTATTTGCAGTGTTTTAATTTGAAAGCCTTTGTTTTATTAGTATTTAATTGTAGTGTATTTGATCTACATTGTTAGATATTGTATTTATTCTCAAATCATTTTTGCTATAGTTTGTACTGTAATGTATCTAAGCTATGTATATTTTCTTTCCAGGAAAAAAATCATAACACTTTCATCAGAGGTTTTCTTTTCGTCATTGTGATACCAGTGATGTTGTCTTGCTCTGTAAGTAATAAGCAATCATTTGACATTTACAGTTTTTTGTCAATATAGTTATGACTTGTTTAACTAATTTTACAGTAATATCTAAAGCCATGAATTAGGTATTTACATGTGTGTAGGACAACTGTTATCATTTTTGTTTCTTGTTTCAGGTCATTTACTATCAAGTTGGTAAAATGTATGAAAGACTTAAGCAAGAAGGGCTATTTCCTGTGGAGGGAGATGGACGCTCAAGAAGGAGATTGAAAAGAACATTTTCTACAGCAAGAAATATGGTACTCGTCATCTTATTCTGCTGGACACCAGGTACGTACGTACGCACGCACGCACGCACGCACGCACGCACGCACGCACGCACATATTTAAATCTAATGTACTTTTTTCCTGCTGTAGCTCTTGTCCTCATCCTACTGTCAACCTTGATGATCTGGACAAACATTCAACAACGCAGCCTATTTGTTCTTTATATGGTGCAGGTATGTTTCAGAAGACAATAACGTAAATGAGAAAATGTGAATGTCATCTGATGTCTGAGTTACAGATTACATTATCTTGAATTATTTCAGGCTGCAAGTGTGTCGCTGCAAGGCTTCCTGAACAGCATGGTTTACGCTTGGGCACGGCCCAACTTCACGGAGGCCGTCCTCGGGGAGAATACACCGCTGGTGCCACACCAACGCCTGGCCTTCTTTGATGAATCACTGACTAGCTCGTTTTGATTGTTGAGTCCAAACGCGCTGAGAGACATTTGTTGTGCTCTGGAAACAACATACTGGCCTGAGGCAGACTGACTGCATGCACGCTTCATGACTCGATGTCAATCTAGACTGATTTCATTCGTGGGCCTCGGATTGAAAGAAATAGAAGAAAAAAGATGAAAGACACACAAAGACTCTTTAAACAGTGTCAGTTGCTGATTTTCTTTCAAGAATTAAAAAAGACTTTTTTTTCATAAATGGGGACAAAAAGGACTTCTGGATGAATTGTAAAATTATTATTTCATTTTATTTATATAAATGCTATCAATGTATGTGATTAAAAAAAAACCTTTTTAAGTGTTAAATAATGGATTTGTTGTGAGACAGTCGTTCTGGAGTTCAAGACAAGAAGAATGAAAAACCGGTTATGGTTGCATAATATGCCAACAGCATTGTGTCATTTCAGAAGCATGTGTCGCTTATTAAAACACACACAGTTCAGTCTGAGGGACATTTCTGAGTTTGAACACTGAGGACTGCCTAGTTGCTGCAGACAAAGAAGGAACAAATGATCTGCTATGTCATGTCTGTGTGCAACCATAAATGTATCTCATAAAGATTATTGTGGTCTTGTGAAACAGTGCACTTTCATGTTATTTTATCCTAAACTACATGGTCTTGCTGAAGTAATGATTGACAGACTGCAGGCCAACCTGTTGGTGCTTGATCACCTGACTCACTTATATATCTACTGGACTGTAATGTCAACTTGATATTCACTTTCTTTGTTTCACGTCACATGGTCGCCTACGTGAGGTTGACACACAATATAACACAAGGGTTGTACTTAACGCAGTTTTATGAGGCGAGTTGTGTCCAAAATGATTTATCTGTTAAGAAACAAGTTTTTGTTGTTTTTCCATTGTGTTCATTATAAATTTAGTTGAGGAATGGAAAAGACCCTTGTATAGTATCCTCTGACATGATCAAATATAATGACAGTGCTCCACAGTTTCACTAAAACAGCAACCCTCAGCAGATTTACACTACCTGGGAAAGAAAGAGATTTGTTTTCTTTAAACACAAAACCAACAGTACAAGCCATTATGAAAGCACATTTGACACTTAACAGCTGTCGGTTCTGATTGTTATTCTTTTGGTCATGAGCAGAAAGTAGCCAAGTAGAGCAAACCTTATTATTGTATTAATTATTATTGAGCGTGATGAGGCTCACAGCCATAAAAAGCACCCATAATGCAGTGACAGTACTGCATGTTCATGTTTGTCTCTGTGTGTATGCATAGTTGTTCCATTGATTATCTGCTCAGTGAATTTTCTGAATATGATGAACCAACCACGCAGAATTGCTCAGTATACTCCGAGGCTGTGGTTTAAAAATCACTTTCTGGCTTTCTAAATGTGTTTTGTGCTCCAGATTCAAGGTTAACATAGTAGTTTGGCACTCTAAACACGCCCTCATCAAACTCATCATTGGGATGAAACATGTTTAAAGCAGTCTATTGTAGCCATCTGTTAAAGGTGACACTGTCCACTAAATTTGTTGTCCTGAGGAAAATAAATGACAGGAAAGGATCTCTGACTTAATCAGTTCAAAACCTTTTCAAGGTCTGTTTTTTTTAATCTCCATTAGACAAGTTCAAAACCAGATCATTTAATTCTGTGTCTACAAAATCGAAAATGAAATATAAGGTTATGCCAAACAGTCTGGTGATTTTAGTGGTTATATTACAGTACTCTTCATCATAATGACATTTATGAGGGAAGTTCCAACCAGCACACCTTTAAGAAAGTGATTAGGTTTTTACATTGTAACACCACTTCCTTAAAACATTTATTCAGATCGCGAACAGCGACTGAAAACATTAAAAAACAGAATCTATTTGCTTTACAGTAAAATGTTTTTAGCAAAAAACATTATAAACAAGAACAATACACAGCATAATCGGTTTTCACTTTTACACTGATCACAAATACGATAGCAGCTCCCTATCAGCTGTTTCAGTGTTCAAATAGACGGCAGTGCTCAAGTACCTTGAACTATTTTTCAACCTGAAGAACTGCTCTGTAACAGACCCTGTATTTCCCAACCTCCCTGTGTCGGAGGCGAGTGAAAAAATAAGTCAAATTGCCTCCAAATTGTGGCTCTGATTGAAAAGTTGTCGCTACAGTATTTACAGCGTCATGCTTGTCTTTTCTTTTCAGAAGTCCATGGACAAGGATCTTTGCTGGGCCATTTCATAGTTCCCTCTTCGGCTTCCTGCTTTGCGTACATACACATCATACCTTCCATCTTGCTCCTCCTCTTCGTCCTCTTCCATCACTCTATCCTGCCGGCCCATCGCTCTATCCCCCATACTATGATGGCCTTGCATTCGTCCTGGTTTCATACTGGGCCAGCTCTTCTTCCGCATACTGCTGTTCAAGTCCCTGAAGGGAGGTAATGAGCTTTGAAGGTCCCCTCTGAAAGGGGGAAGCTCCATGGATCCTCTGCCTATGTCATGTGCACCTTGACCAGCGTTGACGGAGTTGACAGAAGCCTGAGAGCCACAGTGGTGTTCGTGAATGCAGCGTGAGCCTGATGAGGACCTCCTGAGCGCCTGCAGGGACTGAAGTTCTTCTGATAACTCCCCAATGTCTCCAGACATATCCTAAAAACATAATGTTGTTACGTATAAGAAACATTCCCATGTACAGCAAATAATGTATCAAAGTATTCAAACTAACCTTGTCTCTGAGAGTAAAGAGTTCATAATGTGGAGGGTCAAACACCTCCTGGAGGTCGCCTCGGTGGAACAGGTTATTCTTACGTACCAACACCTAACCAACACCAGATTATGATTGAACACACTTCCATTTTTTTTTTTTAGCTCTTTCTACACCGATGTTAAGTCACTAAATAATACAAATAACATTACTATATATTACCTTCTTTCGTGGTTGTTTGACTTGCACCAGGATGGACACAATGAGGAGCAGTAGCACCACCCCCGTAGACACACATATTACTGTCCCATGAGTCTTTGTGATCTGGTGAAAAACACCTTTGCTCTTTTTCTCTAGATGATGGATATGAAGAGTGACAAGGAGAGATAAAATATAAGAGACATGTATTGGCACAGAGAGCACTTCAGGCAATTACTTGTTGCCATTCCCATCAGGACAGTCTGTATCTTCGGTTGCCAAGGACAATTCACAGCCTTCACTAAAAGCTAGTTTTACTGATAAATAGCCAACCCAATCAATTGAGATGCTTAAGAGCCACCAAGCAGCAAAAATGCTTTAATGGTCTTTTTCCTGGAAAGGTGTCAAAGACGATGAGATCATGATTTCCCTGCTAAAAGGACATTTTGAAAGGATATTCTGTGCTGTCCAACATTTACCAATATGCTTTGTGGAATTTAGAGAGAAGAGTAAAATACATTTGAAAAAAAGAAAAAGGAGGAGCCTGTCTGAGTGTTTATTTTAAAGCCACATATCCTCAAGCAGGTGTGACACAACAGAGACTTACCATATTACATAACGCTACACAACAGATTTTAATACAGCACAGCAGACTTTCTAAGATAGAATTGCTAAGGGCTTTGGTGCAACTGGAGTACCTTTGCAGTTGCTTTCATCCCAGGGAAAGACACAGTTTTGTATGCCGTTGCACACCAGAGAAGTGTTGACACACATGTTACTGTGGCAAAAGAATGCACTGCCTAAACAGGGTGCTGAAACACAAACATGTGTGTCAGTAAGTTATACCGACAAAGCAGGTCATAAAACAGGAAAGTCTTATAATTATCATTTCAATGAACAGCGTTTATATATTTTTTAAGTTTCGCAAACACAGGCCTTCCCCCAGGAGACCACTGTTTGTGTCCCATGTGAAACCACAAGTAAAAGTTATCTTCACGCTTGTTATACAATGTTGTGTAAGAAAGTCCCTTCAAGGACTTCAGGGACTTTCTTATGCTACTATTTAAATACACCAACCGTGATATTCCTTTTCACCTTAACCAAGTGTTTTTGTTGCTTAAACTGAACCAATTGTTTCAAAACATTAACCACCGGAGTGTGTTCAGGCAAAAGTGTTACAAGGCGGATATGAAACATTTGTTTGGTTCAGAAACATTAACATTCAACTACTCCGTGGTTTGCTGAAATGTACAATGCCAGTGTTTCTTTCTAGTGACTGGGTTGGGTTCTTCATACGACTGCTATGAAGACAGCTTTACTCTTCAGTCCAGTACACACTGTTGCTTGTCACAGTTGCAGAAACTAAACAAAAAGGACAATGGCAAAACTGTCAAATGACAAATGTGAAGAATAATCTGAAGGGGAAACTCACGGTCTGCAAAAGAAGTGAACAGCATCCGGAACCGGCTGAGACGGCTTGTCTCATCCGCCCACATCCTCACTACTCCCACACCAGTGTCCAGCATGATGTCATTAGCTACTGTACTACAAAACTTGGCCTGCAAGAAACCACACATCATTTTCTCGTACAGTTTTGGATGTGTAGTCTCATTGAGGTCAAGGTCTGTAGAACAGTTGCAACTTGTGATATTATAATTTAAATGAGAAAAAAAAGATAATCTCTGTTGTGTAGCAAAAGGAGAGAAAAACAGAGTACAATGCAATACAATGTACAACAAATACATATACATATATACATCGTATTGAGGTTCTTTGATTTTAACGAATGCAGTAGCACAATGTATATTACATATGTTTTAAAATACATTACCTTTAAGTCCTCAATGGCATTACTGCCATCATAAACAGCCACAAAGTTCTTCTTACATTCATTTGAGTTTTCCATCTGGTATTCCAAGAATCGCAAGTAAATCTGGAATAAGCAGTGAGGAAAGATGTACATTTTTCTTGCAGTTCCTTGTATTTTGCTTTGCTATAATACGACATGACGTCTAATGGCACCTCTACATGAAAGGATCAAACATACATAATTTTGGGCTAGCTTAACTGTATGTGTACTTATGTTGAGTGTTATGAATACATATGTTTGCTTTATACATCACGCACACATATCTCAAACTCTGGCTGTACTGTAAGGGCATTTATCTGTGGTTTTAAAGAAACAAAGCGTATTCTGCTGTTGTGCATGAGATAACTTGCCATACCCTGTTGTTTGTAGGGGCTCGTATAGTCCAGATGCAGTCAACGGCCTGGTCTGGCTTCACTTTATAATCCTCCTCCACCTGACTGGAACGGATCAAGCCGTCAGCCCCAGTCAGCTCAAACTGACAGTCTGACCCACGGACGATGACAAGAGGCAGATAAAAGGAAAACAGATTATTTGAGTCGATGGTGAAAGGAAGCTGCCGGGACTTTGCGTCACTTATTGATTTGGAGATATAACAAGCGGTGTGGTTGCACTACCTGGGATGGGGTTTAGGAGTCCTCCCACGTGCAGATGAAACTCAGGATCTTTTGGGGGAAATCAGTGGAAGTACATACATTTCATTTGCTAATAACAGCAGAGACATTTGATCAAAGCATTATTTGAAAAGACTGGTTGAACGTTCACTACGTGTCAGGATGTTATAGGGAGAAAATTTCCATGCAAGGATCAATAAAATCCTCCCACTGTGTTTTAATCACCTGCTGTAAAGCTGTACTGGACCTGAAAGCCACTCCCCTCGAGCTCTTCATCACTGAAAAAGCGGATCCACATGAAGCGTCCGCTAGAGAGGACGAGTCCGGGACTGGCTGAGCCACAGAAGCGATTGATGAGTGGCGAGAAGCTAAAGGGACCGTCCCGCACCTCGATGTGGTCAAAACGACATTCAAATGACGCTTCGATGTAAAAGGTCTGATCAAACAGCAGCTCTATCCGCTGGCGGGGCAGGGCTGAGGGAAGCAGAGTGATGCATCACTTGCACACAGATGGGATTCAGGGGTATAATGCTACCAGAGAATGGACAGTGCAGTGGAAAAACATTTGCTCCTTTTTTTACCCATAATTTGCTGTGGGTCAGACTGCTTTGTGAGGTCCAGGAGCAATTACAGGAAAACTGGTGCACACAATTACAACACAATCTGATGCATCCTTTGGTGTCCGTATAATGAGGAGAGCACTGTGAAAAGGTTATTTCCTGCAAGCGTGTTTGTACTTTAAAGACAATATCAGGAAAACTTTAGCATTGGTCATTCAAACACAGAGAATATATACTGAAATAACAATAAGCCAAACACCACTGTGACCAAGACTGATCATTACAAATAAAAGAGTTATTTTGTTCTAGGGATTCCCTTTAATTTCCATCAGAGGGATCCGACCTAATTTAACATCAGAACAACATTTACAGAAACTTAACAGGAGCTCAGCTTGTTTAACAGCACTTGTTGTTGCTTACCTTCCAGTACGTACAGGCACTCCTTGTTGGCGGGGTATGTTTTCGGGTAGTTAGGGGAACTGAAGGCGCCACCCTCTGTGTTTCGTACCCAGTTTCCACATTGATGAGATTGCTGCGGCCGTTGAGGTCTAACCCCGTTTGATTCTGCACCTCCATCTGAATGTATGAAAGCCGAGAATTATTTAATGGTGGAAACATTGTTTATGCAGCTGACGATAAAACGTGAAGACAACCTTTGAGTCAGCAAATAGCTAATTGTGTAAAAGCTTCAGTGATCATTAAGTCAATGAATTTGTTTGAAGAAAAGGGACATTTCCCCTCAAAATCTAAATACAAATTCAATTCATTGTTTTGTTGGGAGTCGACTAGTTTTGGAGCTATTGACCATCGAGCCGTCTTCCTTCTCTCTAAAATAACAGAACGATAAAGTACTCGGCTTATGGTGCTTAAAGCGCCAAAAGATTGTAACTCAAGTCAATCCACAGACCTTGTTGTGGATAAATAGCACTGAATGTAAGAGGAAAAATATGTATTTTATAAGTTTGGGGTGTCCCTTTAGTGTAGTTCCTCTATCAAAGGAGGGTATGTATCAATCTTACCTTTAGTCTTTTGCGCCAGAGCAAATCCTTCCGCAAGAAACAGGAGAAATAGCCACACTGCAAAACAAGCAGATAGTGTGTGAATTAGAGTAAATCAAGGAATCAAGGAAATAGAGAGCGCTTAGCAGGATTTGTGTGTCTGTGCTTGGTGTCTCAAATGAATCTCTGAATGTATATAACAGGTCAAGCAAGTGCGGTTGAAAAGCCTGATAGGGAGAGAACAAGGACACACTGCTTGCACCATCTGCTTGCCTAACTCTTTCTATTTGTACATCATCCTTTTCACCCCGAAGGTTTCTGTGTAATGTGGACGAGAGAAAGGCACTGATAATAATCTGCTGTCTTGTCTGAAATTCATAAGTCTTTGAGTCATGAAGTCATGTTTTGTGCCACATTTGTGTCCATTACATAAAATGACCTAAATAGAGCATCTTGCCCAAGGGCACCAGGCCACTAAAATGTTTCTTTGAGTTTTCACCAAAGTGGCGTGTTGACAGGTTCCTGTGAACATCCACTCACGAGCTGCAAGGCATAAAACAACAGCAGTTGTCCTATAGGGTGTAATCTGTTCGTGTACGAGGGAAGTGACGAGTTTGAAATACATTTTCCTAAACAATAACTGGCATCTGGCACTGAAAGTCGCATCAGTTTATATTGATGATTTATTGTTTGTATGTTCCGCTTGTTTGAAACTGCTTACAAAGGGCTCTAAATTAAATACATTGCAGGAACACAGAAGACATAATTATGAGCGTGAGTGTGGACGAGGAACTAAAGCAGCATCAGCCCAAATCCGCTTGTCTAGAACACCACATGTTGATGAATAGAAGAGATTTCCCCCTTTCAATTTTTTTTAATTTTTTTATTTTTACATGTATTCATTTTAAACGTTGTCTTTACTTTATTCGCAGAGTGCATCATCAATCATCATCATTTTAAATGTCTCTTGAATGTAAAAATCCAGGCACATACTGGTTTGTTTTCTTTCTGATAATTATTTGGTGCAAAATGCAGACTGCACCTGAAAAAAACAGAAGTCTGTGACAAAGGTGTCAAGAGTGTGTCGATCAACCACATCTGAAGAAAGATGATCAGAGATTTTAAAATCTCGCCTCTGTTGCATTTCTCCTAGAGAAATCATCAAACGTCCTAAATCATGCAAATATGGATTATCCTACTCACCGATACGCATCCTCTCAACTGAAGTCCGTTTTCTGGGATTTGGTTTCAAACTTGGCCAACTGTGTGTCCCTCACATCCCTCCGTCAGTGCGCATTAGAGCGTGTTAGATTCACCTTTTCATCCTAATTCCAGTTGTCAAAACGAGAGAAGCTTCTGGAGAAGAACAACAACTTCTGACTCACCATCAGTCTTCTCTGATAATGAAAAGAAACAGACGAGGTCAATTCTCCAGTGCAAGGACGCATTTCTTTCAGAGCTCAAGTCCAGCAGTCTGAGAGTTGTCCTCTCAAATACACGGATGATCTGTCTGCGGCTGCTCGCGGGTTTAAGATTGAGCTCAGTTGGCGCGAGAAGGAAGAAGAGCTGATTGCGCATGTGCATCATCATAGATGAGTAATCGCTTATATGATTATCCCTCATAGCCTGTTTAGCATAATAGTCATTTGCATCAGGAATAACCACATTTAAAAAAGAAATACAATTAGCTGATAAGGGCAAGTGTCTGGAAGACAAGTGCGCGCACACACGCACAGGTCACCGGTGCCAAAAAAACTCACATAAATCAGTCACACTGCCTTTCTTTGCTGAGCAGACACCAGGGCACATTCCCTGTTGTCTATTGTCATTTTTCTTGAAGGACACACGGCGCCTGGAGCTTAAACAAGCTCTCTGGAGCTGCAGGAAGATGAAGACTGAAGTCAAGAGTTGGTGGGATGGAGAGTTAGTTCCCTTTTACATCTGAACCTGTCTCCACTTCCGGATATATGCATCTGTGGCTGCTCGTTAAATCAGCGACATTGCGCACAGATAAGGACGTCGGGGGTTCTCTTGGCGGCTGAAGACATTCTCACTTTGACAAAGGCCTGGGAGCAAATGAGAAGAGCTATTGTGATATCCCCCATCATGTCCTATCACTTTCACACTTAGCAGCCATTTAAAGCAGTTTGTGACTCTTCGAAACAAACTGGTATGCATAAGATAAGAAGAGGCACGGGTAGAAGAAGTACGACCTTAAACAGTGGGCATTGTAATGTCCCGAATGTGATCAGCCAAACGTTGTTCTCAGAGAAAATATGATACCAGCCTGTTTACTGTTGTTGTTATAGAACAACAATTCACGTCCTTTACATTTAAATTGCACTTACTGGAAAGTGACACAACTTTTGAACAGTGGACACTGTCGCCACACTATACTTTGGGCACTTTATTAATCATGTGTCATAAATCTATTGTATATTAAATCTTATTCTGCAAAGTAACTTCCAACTACTGTCTTCGGATTCCTTCTGAAATATAGTAAATTGAATAAAGTAGTATACTCAATGCAAGTATAACATCTAAAATCTAAGCAGTATCTCAAAGAATGGTCTTATTAAACGACTACTCACACAGTGTGTGAGTCTACCTTCCTTTTAATGTATGTTATTTATGTTTGAAAAGTCAAAACTACTATTTTTTACTTTTGATAATAATCTTATTTTCTTCATTTGTATTTATGTTTCTCACGTAAAACAAATATAAGTGTGACAGAAAAAAGGACAGCAGCCATTAAACTTCACAAAAGAGTATCCTTTCAGAAAGCCCAAGGGACATATTTTCAAAGTCTCCAACGCCATTATTATTCAGCAACGTGGGACCAATTTCCCTTCAACAGTAACAACCCCAGGGTGAATCAAATTGGCAAAAGATGAACACACACACGCACACACACACACACACACACACACACACACACACACACACACACACACACACACACACACACACAGGCCATGCACAATCATAAAGTTACATCGTCTGGGTCTGGCCTTTAAAATGGCACAATTTCATTGAAATTGATTATAAAATGAAAGTGTTGACTCAGAGATGCATGCAGCATGTATTTTCTGGGGCATGTTTGGTTTGGCAGGACCGCTGCCACACCCCCTCATCCTGAGCTGTGTGACATTTCAACTGCAGCAAGACCGTGCGGCTCGTCTACAAGCCTCTATGAATGCCAGCTGTCACAGATCACCAGATGCCTCAGTTGTCGACATGTCTGTCAATCCTTCAGTCTCTCGTATACACACCCATGCACACTGGCAAACTGAAACACCTTTGTTTACTGCACATCCAGTACGTTAAAACCTGCACATGTTGCCATGGCAACCATGCTGGTGTCTCGTCTGCTTCTTCTGAGGCAATTTAGGGATCAAAAAGGGGGATGACAGAGATGGGATCAAAGGGAAACTAAAGTCAGAATCGCTGCTGCTGAGGGGAAAGCTCTGACTTTTCTTTGAATCCTCCTTGAGGAGCTGTAATCTTAAGAAAGCTTTTGTAAGAGTCAGATGTCTTCTAGTTAAGGTAATTTATTAAACACACATGATGTGAAAAAGTGCAGAATTAACCAAAAGGTAATTTCCCATCTGTAGTCCATGAGGTGTCCTTAATTTTCCTCCACTGAACACATCCCTGCAACCTTGTGACTGCATACCGTGCTAAACCATGCAGTCGTCAATGTGCTGCATGTGTGTGTGTTCTTTCTGTCTTATTCAACAGTGAAGATAATCAGACGTATTTTTACAATGGCAAAGTTTTTTGACAACCACGAGAAAGCAGACAGAAAAGTGGAACTAAGGGAAGGTAATGAATCCCAAAGTGTTCAGGATTGTAATTAGCATTTTGATTGGAGTCCTAACCAGGCAAGTGATTGCTCTTATTAGCGTGTGCTTAAGGAGGAAATTAACATTTTAATTTGGCAGAGTCTACGGTTGAGTAAGATGCACTTTTACTCCCTCCATTCTTTCTTCCTTTCTTTTTTTGAGCTTTCAAGGAAAAAGGTCTTCTTTTAAGTCAGGTAATACAGTTCATGCAACAATATGGTTAAGATGTCTCAGGTGCTCTATTATAATAACAATAATAATTTCCGAGCACACTTCCACAGTAATACTCTATCTGCTCGTGCTTTGAATCCGTGCCAGTGTTGCCTCATCTACTCAGTGCAGTAAAGCAAAACAGATTGACAAATTTAGATGAAAAGCACTTTTACCAGCTTCCGAGGAAAAGTCATTAAGAGACCAAGAGCCTGTGATTGGCGGGAAATCCCTGTGGATTTGGCTTATTACTGTTGAAGGGAAAGCACAGTGGCCTACACGCCCCAATTTATAGGGTGGAACAGATTACTGCATCCCGGGGACTTCTCTTTTTTCATCACATTTATTTGGGTGTATGTTTTTTTTACCGAGACATATTCATTGCCTTTGCTAACACCATGAGCTTTTGATGTTACAACTGTAGATTGTGTCACAACAACACCCTCATGCACAGCTCACTGTGTGAAATCGCACACTAGCTGAGGATGGAAAAACTCAATCTTGTGGAGCAATGAATGCTTTTACCTCAATGTTCCTACAGCATAATGTACTTTTATTTTAAGGTACTGAATACAGTTAATCAAAAAAAAGATCTCCACTCCAATTTTGACAGGAAATGTAATTATCCTCATCGGCAATTCCTTATATAATAGTCAGCTTAAGGGTTCAAAACAAGGACTCTCCCAGGTGTCCCGGTCAGGAGCCCCGGTCAGAATCTGTCCAGAAATAAGATATTTCTGGACAGATTTAGACATATGTGATATTGTGGAGCAGGAAGAGATGATGCTTAACTCCCTTCTTATCTCTGACTCATATGACAACAGATTAGATGGAGAAAGAAAGGAAAATCCAAATCATCTCAAATGTCAAAAATAAATGCTATACTGTAAGCCATCAAAACAACTGAGGGCAAAATCTAGGAAAAAAATAAGTCTGAGATGTCCGCCGGATATCTGACGAATTCATCAGAGAGAGAAGCACAAACAGTAAAAACTTTGTGTTTCCACAAATCAACTATTTGCTTGAGTTCTATGCAATTAGATGAAAAAATTATCTTTAAAAAAACCTTCCTCCCTTTGCCTCCTCCAATGTTTTGCTCCTTTTAAATTCAAAACTAAACTGTGAGCATTCTGGTGCAACAGAATAATTTTAGGCAAACAACACTTTTTATTATTCAGGATATGTCATCTGAAAATTTGTTCCCTGCAGCATTTTGTTTATTTTCAAAGATGTGAAGTAAACCAGGAGGGAAGTAACTGTGTCACTAAGAAAACATTTTGGCAAAACATCCCCTGACGGGAGAAGGTGTTTGTTGAGTGTTGATGATCATATTTTTGGAAGCATTGCTTGCTTGTAAAACTTTGTTTACCTGTTGGTTAAGGAGACTAAAACTACACAAAACTTTTTAATTATCAGGTCAAATACATGACGGAATATTTTCCGTCTGCTTTGCGTCTCAGTGTTCAACTGACACATAAGATTAGCTGATGATTCAACCCATAACCAATTCCTTTGGTCTGTGGAAGTGATGTGCTTTAAATGTATGTATCAGTAAAAATGTTACAAAAAACCCCACATATATCTCAAATTAATGTAGGCAACCGTATGAATGCTCTTCCTCAGACTTAACTTGAATTTACAACAAAGTCTGCATCTGTGAACACACGTGCACTTATAAACGTGTGCACACATGCACTAATATGATCCTGGTTAACATTAAAGAGATGAAATCATGTCTCTTCCGATAGATTACATCGGTCCCTTTGGGACTAGTGGAATATCTTCATTCAATTTAAAGATTCTGCTTTTCCTAACTTGCGCACTCTTATGCCATATGGCCAATCACAACAAACATTTCTAGGACAGATGGTCAATGGTAATGACCTTTACACAAAGCAGGGTTAAGCCTAGAATACAACTAGAAGATTAGTCTGGTTCGCAGACTACGCTCTATTCAAAATGTATATTGTGTAATTATGAACCAGAGTGTTCTGCAATTCTTAGCATAATAGAAAATTAGGCTTATTACAATATTCAGGTTATAAAAATGACACCATTGAACCAATATCAAACCAAACCACAGTGCTGAGGCTCTCGTGTCAGTAAGTTCAGCACACATTTTCGCCATGTTCGACCCACAAATTCAGCAGCAAGTAAAGCAGTGACAAGCTTTACTCCATCAGCAAACAGAAATCTTCTTAGCGCGGCCTGATCTGTGGACGTGGCAGCAAGCCCGGAGGAGGATGAGTTCAATGCCACTTTAGGTTCTTCATTTTTTTCTTTTTCATCATTTTTAATGTTTAATGTAATTATTTTAACAATAAACATAATTTCCTTTCCTTTTCCTATTACAGTTTTTGGAGAATAAAAAAGGGTGTGTTTCACTGGAAACCAGTTCTCGCGATCAGTTTGAGCTTGTTTTTTCCAATGTTAGATAAAAAAATAATATTACACCATATGAATGACAACATGTGGGTCAGTGGTGCAGTTATTTTCAAACAGTGCCTCTGTTGACAGAATAATAGTGGACGATTTTGAGGATTTATTTTTCATTTGATACCAGTTCAGTGTTCTTGTAGTTCCTAAAATGCGCTGAACTTGAGAGCTTTAGGAATAATGACATTGTGCATGCATCTGGCTGGTAACATGCTCTTCGCCTTGAGGTTTTTTCCCCCTCCCCTTTTCCCCCACTTTTTTAATTTAGTCAAATATACAAAGCTGGTCTTTGCAATCAAGGCCTAAGCACTGAGGAAGAGGCTTTAGAGACATAATTAAACGGCCTGAGTGGGAGAAGGCAGCTTGAAACAAAGTGACAGAAAGTGAGAATCTGATCAAAGTTGTTTGGAACATCAGAAAGTAAAAGAGGGTGATAAAAGGACAGAGAGAGAGAGCCGAAAAAGAAAAGTGGAGAAAACATGTGTCATGTGACTAGACTAGCATGGATTACTGGCTGTTGGCCAGTAGAACAAGCCAGATAGGGCTCGAAGCCATCGTGCTTCACTGTGTTATTTTCCAGTCATACCCAGAAGGCATTAAAACATTCAGAAAAGCCACACACCAATTATTATAATAATGTTTGTTTTTTTAATTGAAAATTAACTTAAAAACATACAAAAACAAGTGGTGCTGATGATGAAACATATATATGGTTGTACTTTAATTTGAATTTTTTAATTTTTGTTTGAGGTAACAGCAGAAAACATTTGGACTTCAGAGTTAGACTTTGTATTTTTATACCTTAATAATTCATACACTATGAATAATTGTAGCCATATATAAATGTTAAGACTAGAGTAGTAGTGGTGACATGAGGTCAATACTGTACCTAATGAAGTGGTTTTGCATTGCTGACTTGTCGACTATATACACATTTTATGCTACATATTTACTCCTCTACGTTTTAGAGGGACTTCTTTTTACAGCACTGTATTATATGAGTGCTTTAGTGAGGCTACCAGCAGACCCAGTTAAGCTACATGCAAAACATTGACAATAATCAATACATTAAACACAATTACCACAAACACTGCAGAGCTTTACTGTCTCCTAATGGACTGACTGAAACTAGTGTGATATAACATACTAATCAAATGAACACAACTGTAATGGCTTCATTGAAAACAATGTTTTTTAATCAAGTTTTGAAGGTAGAGCAAGTGTGTTTTTGTAACATATTTTCCAGTGGCACATTAAGTTGTGTGTCCGCTAAGTGGCGCTAAAGACTCAGTCAGCCATTGTGGTCACGTGACGTCAACACGCTGGAGAGCCCTTGTTTCTGTGTTTCACATTGTATCGGGAAAACCTCGGTAACCATTGTTCAGATGTAAGCCACAAATACACGTTTATGATATAAAGCCAACATGTCGGAGAGGCACCGGGCGCTGCCGTCATGGATGGTGAAGAAGGGAGAGAAAGGGAGAGAAAAGGAGCAGCTGAAGAGCAGGAGGAAACGGAAACCTGCACGGTAGTCGACGTAAAGAAACACACACGGCAAAGCCTGGGTGTTATTCTCCAGTGAACGTTTCTTACGTGCTTTTGACTAACAGACATGACCGGCTGTGTTTGTTTTCAGGGCTGCTTTCTACTGTCTGAACGAGAAGGAGCTGGTCGAAGCAGCTGTTTCATGTCTCACCAACGAAGCCCGCGAGGACGTGGCGCTCCCGACCGACCTGCAGGTGGCGCTGTGTCTGTTTTATACATTACGTTACATTTCATTCAGCTGACGCTTTTATCCAAAAGCCACTTAAAGTACGTTAATTCAACCATGAGTACAGACTCAGAACAACAAGAATCAAGAAAGTACGATTCCTCCAAGAAAGCAGAACTACAAAGTGCTGTCAGAAAGTGCCATTTAAGTGGAGCTCGGGAGAGGAGGAGGCCAGAAATGATGCTCTGACCTCAAGGTTCTCTGACCTCAAGGTTCTCTGACCTCAAGGTTCTCTGATCTCAAGGTTCTCTGACCTCAAGGTTCTCTGATCTCAAGGTTCTATGACCTCAAGGTTCTCTGACCTCAAGGTTCTCTGACCTCAAGGTTCTCTGATCTCAAGGTTCTATGACCTCACGGTTCTCTGATCTCAAGGTTCTATGACCTCAAGGTTCTCTGACCTCAAGGTTCTCTGATCTCAAGGTTCTATGACCTCACGGTTCTCTGATCTCAAGGTTCTGTGAACCCAATTGTTGATCAAATAAATATGATGTCCAAATGAAAACATGGCCTGCTATCGTTACAGGATGTTGAGATAATGTAATTAAAACAAAGGGTAAATTATATATATATATATATATATATATATATATATATATATATATATATATATATATATATATATATATATATATAATAATGAAAATCTAAAATGTTGGGACCCTGGTACACGCTTTTTGCTTTTTTCAAGTGTATGCCCAACATATTTTGTCCACTCAGTAGTATACCTGCATTGCCCCAGTCTGAACCTCTTAGATAACTAAATCATATCTCACACCATTGTTTATAGTGTATGTAAAATAAAAGATATTCCCTGAAGCACCGTGTAAAAGGTGAATGTTTGACCCCACACTCAGGTTGAAGACGAGGCAGCAGCCACCACTGTGGACACGCGGGGGAACGCTGCCTCTTCAAAGAAGATAGCAAAGCTGTTGACTTTAGAGGAGGAGTCCTCAGACTGCGGGGATGCCCTGGAGACCACGTATGTTTCAGAAACAGACACGGACATCACTGAGGTGGAAACCTTACCGTACACTGACAACCTGCAGCATCCCGGACCTGAGGGTCAGAGGTCAGGACCAGGACGAGATCGCGGTGGCCTTGTGAGTATTGGACTGGAGGCTGAGGAAAAAGAGGAGCACTCACAGAGTCCAGCAGAGGAGGATGATGCCTTGCGGCTTGTGAGAGACATTTTTTTCACATGATGATGAACTTGAGGCATCTAGAACCTTATTTCAGCGACGCATTAAAAGTCTTACAGTGTGGCTTCACTACGCCTGGGCTTCAGTGTTAATGAAGCTGCTACATCTTTTACACCCCTCTGTATTGTCTGATGTACCTGTCCTTAGGAGCGCTAAACTGGCATTTATGAATATAAATCCCCTTAACGCAGATAACATGTTTTTTAGTGAATAAAAAAGAATGTTACTGAAAGCTTAAAACCAGAAAGCCAGAACATGTTTGATGTTGAGATAAGTCATCAAGTGGAACCTTTGATATTGAATGTGAAACTAAAAGCATCTGGTAATCTTACAGCATTGCCACAGATTTTTAGTGAGTAAAAAGATTTCTTTGCTGACATTTTCATGAGCAAACCACCCAGCACCATATTGTAGTTGTACCCGAGGCCTTTTTATACGAGGACAAACAAAAAGGTTGTTTTGTCAGCGATGAAACCACAAATTAAAGTAACGTTGGTATTTAACTGGAAGATTATATACATACACTTCAATGTGAATTTATGTTCACTTGATATTGCAGTTTTCATTCATTTTAATAAACGGTAAATTAGTGGCTGCACTGCCCTTTTATTTGCATTCTCTATTATTCTCTATTAAAATGATAAAAACTGTGGAAAACTTTAAATACTTTGTTGCTGTTGAGCTTCTCTGATACTTCAGTGTATATTTTCAAGAGACGCTCGCATCGACTTATCTTCTGAGGGAACTTTTCAAAATAGGCGGACAACTATTTTGGGAGTGTTTTAACTTTTCACTCCTGCTGGTTGTCATCTAAATTGTAGCTCTAAGAATAAACTCTGTAATCGTTGGCACGCTAAATATTTGACAAACCCCAAGTTGGTGAAATAACTTTTACCAGAAGGGAAGAAGAAGAAAACAGAAAGAAGGAAATATTCTGGCAGAAAGGTCCTTTCCACTTTTCAGCCAGTTTGAGCTCCTGAGCACTAGGAGGCGCTGTTGAGTCCCTTTGGCAACTAGAGATTTGTTAAAGAAGTAGTTGATCCAAAACAGCATCAATAACCTTAACTTAGAAATATGATAAAGAACATCAAACACACAGACACTTATATGAACTGTTTTATCGTGAAGTCTGTGTTTTAATGTGATGTCTGTTTTCTACGTTGTCGTCTTGTCTTGTGTTTGTTGAACCAAAGACAAATTTCCACCCTGGTCGGCAATAAAGACTTAATAAATTGCATGGTATTTTATTGTACTGCACCAGCCATGCATCAGAGAAAGTAAACCATTCTACCACACAGGGATCAATTAAGTATTTCTCATTTTGATTATTTTTTGGTGAGATATTTAATTATGCACTCAGCCATCACTTTCAGAAACCAGCTCGTCTTGAATGTAGAGAATACACAAAAGCAATGCAGTCGGCCTCAGGTTACTTAACCAAAGAAGGTGAACAGGTTTGTCATAAAATCTGTCACGAGACTCTTACAGCAGCACATGCCTAAAGCCGTTCAGTAAAAACATAACAACGTACATGTAACAACAAAAGAGTTTAATTCTATTTGTAATAAAACTCAATAATACGGTTTAGATTATAGCTTCATCAAGCACTTTGGGTTCATGATTCAAGTTTAACAAGGCAGACTCCTCATTTAGATCTATGTACTCCCACTCAGACGTTAACCTCTTTCCTGACATCCAGGTCAGCACAGTTACGATAACCAGCTCCACTTGCACCTATTCACATAAACAGAACCAGATGGTCATATGTTCCCAGTTCACATACGACTGATAGAGAACCAAAAAACTTACGAGCCGACCATGCTACACCAGTGCTGCTCTGTCCAGAGTGCTGCTCTGTCTTTGTCGTGGCCTTTGCTAGAAGGGCAAAGGCCAGAAGGCCCGTGTGGCCTTTGCCAGAAGGGCAAAGGCCAGAAGGCCCTTGTGGCCTTTGCCTTGTGGCCTTTGCCAGAAGGGCAAAGGCCACAAGCACAACAGGAATGTACAAACCCAGGGTAACCACTGTTACAGGGTTTATTTGTGTCTTGGATTCAGCTTTACTGACAGGTCTCCTGTTGCAGGATCGTTCACCATGTTGACGTGTTGGACACAAGTGAAAAGAACTGACGCAGGCTTCATTGAAGAGGATAAACACACCAACAAAGAGCACCAGAGAGGTTAATGAGCAGGAGAAACGCAGAAATCCAAATAGAGCGCCCTGTAGGTCTCCTCACATCCCATCTTAAGCCTTACGTCCCCTGACCTGAATATGTAATATGCATGTTGACAGAAATCAATACAAACACTTAATCATTTGGAAAAACAATCATACGAATGGTGCTTGTATATTTTGAAAAATGAAGATTAATCAATTATTATAGAAATAGATGGAAAAATGATTTATATATTGAACCTGCAAGTCAGCTGATCAGCTTTCTCAATGTAATGGACTGTGGTCAACACTGAAATCTGTTTAAAGAGCTCTGAGGATCATATTGAAACGTGATATAGTGGTGAGCCTTTCGAAACAAAAGATGATTCTTTCGAAACTTGAGGTGATGATTTTGAAACAAGACACAGGTGTAGCTGCTTTACCAAGAATAAATAAGGCTCATATTAAGTTATTAAGGTTGATTGAGCAAAGGAAAATCATTGGCTTAATCTAGTGTTCTTTCGGCTTCTTACGTGTGTTGGAGCTATTCAAGGGAAGTGTCGTGGCTTGGGGTTGGTGCACGGAACGCGCATATAAACCGTGGACGCGCAAGGCGCGCGGCAGCGTTTGCAAGAGTCTACTCTGCTGGTGCGCGCGACGGCAGACAGCTTGACGTGCGATCTTCTCCAAGTTGGAAGTGCGAGATCATCCTCGACTTAATCTACTTTTACTGCAACGCAAAACGTTTCATAAGGTTGGTCATCGTTTCTAACTTCGTGTTAACACTGCAGCTGTTTTTACTTCTGTTTATTTTGAATAGATCATAAGTTTGTTCAGCACGAGGGAGGCGGGGTCGTCTGCTTTCTTTGTTCGGTTTGCTTTTACCAACACATAATGGCAATTAGCTCAGGAATGTTGTTTGTGTGGATGATAATTATAAGCAAAATATGTGTTATGCTATGATTCTTGTAGTAAATATGAACAGTTTTTAAGTGCGTGTGGTAATGCGCGGATTTCTGGTTGTGATAGAAAACACAACTGGAACAAGGTGTGGTGGTTTTAAAGAATACTTTGAAAATGCACACAAAAGGAAATCATAACCTATAATGTTCCTGACACGGGGTGCTGTTAAGTTACGGTATTGGCAAACGTTTTCAGTGCGCGTTAAAACGTCCAGATTTTGTTTATATATGTATACGAGCCGAAGGGTGGCATGCAGTAAATAAATAATCAATCGAACAAATAAATGCACAATTTAAAGTCTTCCTCGGGCTCACCAGAAACCTCCCTATAGACACGCTTCAATCCCGACACTATAGAGTACACGTTGTACATGCAGCCCAGGGAAGGTAGAAGGAACACAATGTACCATAACACACACGCTGGGATATGTTTCACTCAACCAGTTTAGTCAATCCTGACAAGTATCAGCAAGTTTCTCTTTTAGATTTGAGTGGTTTTTGTACTCTTACACAACTGCATATTCATTCAATTGGAAGAAAAGCTCCACCTTTTTTTTTTTTTAATAATAAAATGCCCACAAAAGTAAATAGTATGTTAATATTGACCTGATTAAAAGTTTGAATTTACTTTTTCTAACTACTTTCAGAATAGAATTTGACATGTCATTACTTAAAGTAATTTAATTTACATTTTGCCTGTACAGGTTCATCATGGGAAACCGGTTCGGCAAATTGCAGAGCACTGAAACTGCTGCTGCCCCTGAACAGAAGACTGCAGCAGAGTCCGCAGCTGCCCAACCAGCAGAGGACTCTGTGATAGCGCAGACTCAGCAGGCCGTTGAAACGGAGAATCTAGATGTGGGGGTTCTGGAGCAGGTGACACAATTGGCGTCTATTGGCACTGAACAATTAGTGTTAAAGAGTAAAGTGGATGAGGTTCCCGATGCTGACCCAGAGCCTGTGGCAAAGGGAACCCCGGCCCTAATCCAGATTCAGCCTGTGCTCCCAGTCTGCGTATCATCTGCTTCAGAATCGGCTCCTTTGACTGAGCTAATGCCTATTGTTAAAGCTGAGCTTACTCCAGAACCAGAACCAGAGCCCGTCGCCGAACCAGAGCCAGTTCCTGAATCAGAGCTGGTTCCCGAACCAGAGAAAGAAGTCAAGGCAGTCCCTGAACCTATGTCAGTGTCGGTCCCAGCACCAGCTACGGAGCAGATGACAGACCTGTTTAGCCAAGAGTCTCTCCCCGAACCAGCCATTTCAACTTTGAGCGACCTCGGTGTTCTTGACCAAACTCCCCAACCTATTGACGTTCCTCCCTTCCCAGCGACAGTCACTGCCCCAGTCGATGCAGAAGAGCCCTCAGACGTCCCGGTGACCGAGGAATGCCAAGATAATGCTGAGATTTCTGTGATCCCCACATTTGAGCCAGAGAAGAGCGAGGAGACATCAGAGTCTGAGGAAAAACCAATGGAGGCTGAGGCTCCAGGGAATCTGGAGCAGCTTGTGAGTGTTGTCAGCGGCGAGGAAAGTATTAGTGGACTGCTGAAGAACTTGGAGTTGACAGGAAATGACCTTGTTGCCGACTTAATTTCCACCGATGTCCATATTCCTGATGGCATGAGCACTTCCACCGAGCTGATGTGAAACCAACCATGTAAGATGATTCATTTGAGAAGTGAATGGATATTCTTTCTGTGAAACCCTCTTAACACCTTTACATGAATTCTGAAAGAATCACAGATGCAATGTTTTTTTCCTCTCACTTAAGTGGCCTAATAAAGGCAAACATGTATTTCTGTCTAAATTAACAATGTGCCAAAAGGTGTATCAGTGGGGCTTTAACAGCACAGGGGTTATGAGTGTACTTAAGTGTATTACTGGACAACGGAGATCTTCCTCTATGCAAATTCACCAAGCAAGAATTTAAATGAATTTCTTTGCGGGGGGAAAAAGAAGCCATTGCTAAATAATAATGCCTTACAGAAAAAGGACGAAGGGAAGAATTTTTATGTTTGCTGAGTACGAAGAGAAAAGCTTTTTGAGGTGGATACCGAGTATGTGAGTCTGCAGCGCTCCATAGGGGAATGCAAACCGATGGGCAAGGGACAGAAGCAATGCAACCAAAGATGGACACTATATATGCCATCAGGATACAAGTGTCCAATAAACATTTACGCCTTAATATAATCATCTTTGGACTTTGTAGAATTCTGTATCTTTCTTGTATTGAAATTCAATGATGGGATTTTTTTTTTAACCAAAATAAAAGTGCTTGTGAAAATAAAAATATTATTCTACATTTATTATGGCTATCATCACTGATTTATTTTATTTTCACAGTGAGGTATTTTAGGTTGCAGATTATGGGAAAGGAAATAAGGAAAACTAGCGAGGCATATTTCTACTTCACATTTATTCGCTCCGAGGCCGCAAAAGCTTTAGTTACTGTCGGCTCGTCACATAATTTTGAATGCAGATCATGACATTGCGGCTTAAAGAGTGGATAGATCTGCTAAATGCACACACTGGAACAATTGGAGCGTTCTACATTACAGAGACTGTTTTGTAACACATGAGTACATGTATGGTACATAGTGTACGTATGGAAATTGAATTCCAGCCAGCACAGATCAGAACATGTTGGAGAGACTGCCTCCTCAGTCTTGTGGGAGAGGAGGAGAGCGACGGAGGAGGAGGAGGAGGAGGAGGGACGGGGGACGAAGCCACATTCTTTCCAGAGGAAGGAGGTTTTCGGTGGCCAGGGTCAAGTCTTCAGTATGACTGTTTCAGTCCATGAGAAATATGCTCCTCGCATGCCTCTCCCATGCACCACACTCCCCCTGCCCTCGCTGCATGCTTTTTGAACATCTTGACCGAGTACTCAGTGGATTGGCTGAGGGGGCCACTTCAGTCTGCTGAACCTTGTCAATCTTTGCCAAACTTTGCCAATTTGACCTAATAAAGGAAGGACTACTCTGATGTCATCAAGCTGTACAACATGGAACTACTCAATTTAAATAACAATTCATCTACATCAAAGGAACATTGTGCATCAATGCATTTTCCTGTTGCATAATCCATATTTATTAGGTTCCACTCCCAACAAAGATTTGTTTTTGTCGAACCACACCTAACTTTGTCAGCCTACGCCTTGGGGCATTGCAAGCGGGTAAGTCCCATGTTTTAGGCAACACACCGAGTCCCCATAGAGAGGGAGAGGCACTATTCAGACGGTGATCTCAACCTTCAGAAGAGGATACAGTTTGACTTGCTTCTTGATGCACACTGAGAATAGTTACAGACAAATTTGCACTGTTTGATTCCTGTCATACCAGACAGAGGCTTTCAGCTAAACACACAAAGTGCTGGACTTGAGTCTCCCCTCTCCTTGTTAAATTTATTGCTTTGCTATGGACTTCAATAGCAAAAGCATAAAACAAAGTAAACAGAACTTGATCTTTTGTGACACACATACAGGTCTGTAAGGGTCTAAGCAGAAGTGCGGTGATTTATTGCTTCCTTTTTATCTTATTTTTGTTTACCTTATATGTTTTCATTATAAATATAAAGCAATGTATGTTTCACACAAATAATGATGCACTACGCAACTGCCCCTTGCTGACAACACATTAATATGACTGTTTTTTTATAGTTTGCTTGGGTCTATTCATGCGCAAAATACTTCTCAGATGTTCTGATTTTTTGACTGTTAGAGAAACAAAATCTTCAAAGTAATATCCAACATGATGAAAACTGTCAGTTTTAGTAAAGATTTTGCAATGTTTAGGATTGGGTCTTTTCATGCCACGATTCAACATGTTGTGCTGTTGCAATCAAATCTGGCAGACTTCCATGTGAATGTGCAGACTTACACGACTGTGGCAACACAGTAGTGCTGACTCATCAAACGGTGATACAAAAAAACAAGAATTTAAAAATGGCCCTACCTCAAATGAAATTCACTCAAAATCTGACACAATTCCACACAGTGAAACACAAATGCGCAAATGACAGAAGATGCTCACAGAAAATTAAGTATCTTCAACACGTGTTTTAATGTTTTAACATATAACTATAAAAACAGTTAACAACGTGTAAATGCACTGAAAAGGATGCACAAACATTTTTTTAAACGATTTTTTAAAGGATAACGGCACCATATACAAATCTTTATAAATACTGAATAAGGGTTATTTGGATTTTTTTCAATAAATACAGTGTGAAGAGAGTCAAAGATATTACTAAGAGAATGCATTTATTAATTAGCTGCTTTCAGAAGCAGGATTATGCACGGCCAGAATAATAGACGTTACCTTCAAACAACAAGGTAGTTCATATAAATGCTATTTGACATTTATGTCGGAAAATATCAAATGTCATACTTAAAGGAGGTTTTCTCTTGCTACCATTAGCCGCCTATATTTCTTGGCCAGGTCAACATTGGTGCGTTCAGATTGGAAGGGGTAAGACCACAAGATGGAGTTCCAAGAGAAGCCGAAGGTCTCCACACCGCACATCAGGAAACGCACCTCATCTCTGCTGAAGTTTTTCCTCTTCCTTTTCTATGTGCAGTTATAAGGATGGTGATAGAGGCAAAACTTCCTTCTTACACTACAGCATACAATCGTGACACAAATAGCAGTTGGCAAACCTGGCAAGCCATACACAGTAGATATCAACACAGTTTTTACCTAAAATATTCTATGAAACTCTTACAGTGGAACAGTGATCTGTGCTTGTCCTCGGCTCATTCTCAATACTGGGATGTCCACTTGTAATCCCTCCTCTCTCTGTGTTTGTGTGAGAAAAATAAATATTATTACTAATGCAGCTGCAATGCCGTACAAACAACAATACAGAAGGAGGAGAATGACTGATGAAGTAGGCAAGAGAATAGAAGAAAGGGGGTAAATTAAAAACAGAAAAGAGATTAGGCTGATAGGTATAAAGATACAGTAAATCTCCGCCAGACAGCGATCATGAAGTCTGACTTAATGCAAATTTATTGGCAAATTTAGACCGCAGGAGGGGAAAAAGGGGATTGATGGCAAATAAAGCCACAAAATATATTAATATATAATTTTGATGTTCAGTATAATGAATGTAAAACAAATATAGAGCATGCAAAAGCATAATGTGGAGACTAGACTAAAATGGAAACTACTTTCAACACCAGGTCACTCGCTTCTCTCTTTCTCTCTGTCTCTCTCTCTCTCTCTCTCTCTCTCTTAAACAACACATGCACACATGGAAACGCACACACACAGTGTTATACAGAGTGTGAAACAGCTCAATACAGTTGTGCTGTTTTGAACCAGCTCTGGTCTGCACTGTGAGAACACTGGCTGTGGTTCAACATTCCTTCTGCTCTTTGGTTTGTCTGTTGCCAAGAACACACTACAGAGAGACAGCTCCCACCAAAGGCTCTCAATCATAACATTCACACACTTAATGTAATCTACTGTGAATACCCATATCTGAACTCGCATATCTACCATTAGGAAGATGAGACCTTTTCTGTGGAATCAAGCGTGGACCTAGAAGGAGGAGCGATGAGATCAATGCTGTTGAACATAAGGACATCAAAAGGGCAACAATAAATGTTATGTTGCTGTGATTATGTCACTACATACCAGTCTTGTTATGAGAAGGCAATGTCTGCTTTTTAGCTCCTCTACGCAGTGGAGTCAAAGTGAAGCCTATGATGGAAGAAGTTACACATCGAAAGATTATTGTACAACAACAGGTGGTTGAATTATTTATTGTTGATTTGTTGGATAGGCTTATTCCCTATAGTACTTAAAGACATTGTGATGTGAAAGAGCTGTATACCAATTCTTACCATTGTGCTTCTTCCAGTGATTTTCTGGCAGGGAGGTCTTGCCTTTCCCTGTTCCATTACGTTTGGGAGTCAGGCAGACCTCTTAAAGTGGAATAGAAATCCGACATTTTATAGCAGTAGTTAAAGACAATAATATGTGTTTCATGATGAGAATATTAAAGTAAAAGTGCTGAAGTATGTATTGAACAACAAATCAGTTTGGAACAACAGATATATGCATAAGATATGGTTATTTCTTATCCATAATAGAGTTCCAGCCCGCGCCCACATTTTTATACGTATGGAATATTTTATGGCCAAATGGAGTAATATACAGCCTATGTTGCAGTGGCAGGGTAGCCAATGGCAGCCTGTTAAATTGATTAGGGTAATAAAATGTAGAACTTGAGCACTCAAACAAAAAAAGGGGAAAACTAAGATACTCACACACTCTCTCTCACCTTTTAAATACAAGGTTAAAAGATTCATATATTTGTAATTAAAAAACACTGTCATTTTAAAACAGTGCCCAATGAAATGTAAGTTATAGCCCCATCCTGCTACAAACACATACAACATCCATTCATTATCTTTAACTGTTTATCCTGTTCAGGGTCGTGAGGGGGAGGGGGGCTAGAGCTGAGCCCAGCTGACTATTGCAGGGCCACATAGAGCATATATCTTATTATTATGTTATCATTGGGAGCAACACAGATAATCACTGTGGGCGCAACATATCAAGGATGGCAGTGAGCTTTAACGGTGAGGATCATTTGTTTAATTGTGTATATTTAACTTTGATACAAAGTGCTAATTGTACACCTAATTGTGAACTGGCCAACTGACAAACAACAACCTTCAAACCAAGGCCATTGCAAAGTGAGTAAGACATTATCCATAAAGATGGATTTCCTTACTGATCCTGTTTTCCCAGCTTCTCTGTGGCTCTGCAGCTGAAACTCTGTCTGGTTCTGGGTTTGCCTGCTCAGAGTCCTCTTGGTTCTCTGTTCTGAACAGAAGGTTGCAGTGACGAGTCCTGAACCGCTCTGTGGCTTCCTGCAGTACCTTGTGCATGTCACAGCTGTGGTGGCAGGAACTTTGCAGAGATGCAAAAGTGCGACTGGTCACCTCCTCAAAAGGCAACACACAACCTAAAGGAGAGAAAGGATGCCAATAATTCAGTTTACAGTCCAGTGTTGGCTTTACAATAATCTAACAGAAAAATCGCTGAACGGTTAAAAGAATAAATTCAGTGAGGATTATAAATGTGGCTGTATTACATAGTCCCAAGTGACCTAAGTAAGCATGTATTGGTAGACGAACATAAGAAGATAGAACTTAATATAATGACACAGAAAACACAGTATAGTAAATGCTGACCCATACACTATGCTCAAATGCACTTTTAATAAACATTTGATAGTACAAGATGGAAAGCATTTCATTGAGTGGCAGCATTATATTTTCTTACATGCACATCGGACAGGAGATAGTGAGTCTTCCTCCACTCGGATTTTCCCCACTGTACTCATCGCACAGTTCTGTAAGTCTTAACATAAAAACATAATAATTTATTAATCAATTGACATGACATTGTACATCTACTTAACACTGAAGCAAATAAGTTAAACTGTGTTAAAGGTATGAAGCTGTGACTTTCACCTTCTTCATCAGAGCATTGCATTTCTTTTGGTACACTGTGCCTCATTGATTCTCGGGGCTTAATCAACTGACTAAAAAAAAGACAGAAATACTGGTAATGAAAGCTATCATTTCATTATTAAAACAAGTTATCAACATTGAGGAACTCCACTGACTTGTCTGCTGTACGAGACACTCTGCCTCCCTCTAGTGACTTAACATGGGAAGACATTAGAGCTCCGGTCCCATTGCACACTGAACAGCACACAGCCCCTCCAGTGATTTTAGTCTTCTCTTTCTGCATTTTTGAATTGGAGCTCATTTGCTTCAGTTCACTTGGATTCTTAATCTTGATCACATTTCTTACAGTTTGAGGTTCAATGTTGTTGTGAGCCACTGCTTCTACATGCTTAGGAGTGCTGTTCTGTTGATATGTCGTGTGAATGGTTTTAATGATCTCCTTCTGCTGCAGAGGCAGTGTGTAGGCTGGAGGCAGAGAAGGTTGGCCTGGACCTTCACTTGAAGTGAATGGCTCTGTGACTTCCTGCTCATCCCCGTCCTCCTAAAGGTAGACATAAGTACACATCATGATTCACCACTGGTCATGCTGATTATATTACAGCCATCTGTGTGAGTGTATGTCTGACCTGTGCCTGTCTCTTCTCCAGCAGGTCAATCCTGTGCAGCAACTCTCTGGCTGAGCTCCTGAAGACTTTCATGTTTGTAATAGGGTCCACATTTTCCTTTCTCTGTTTCACTATCACACCAGGCCCTCCCAGGGACATGGCTTCACAAACAACGACAAACAAGTTATTATAATTCCATATTATAGATTCTACCCATGTATTTTTCAATAACTAACTCTATTTATATTCACATTTTTAGAAAAGTAGAATAAAACAATAGAACTAAACTAAATATGCTTGAGTTAAGTGATGGAAATGCAAACACTGCTGTAACAGTGCTGAACCCATGTTTATGACTTACTGGCCTGTTTGCAGGTCTGCAATATGAAGGTAGCAGCCTTTCTGACCTCCTCCCTTGTGTCTTCTGTGAGTAGGGTTATGATAAGGGATAGGCCTCCACATTGCACCAAATGGGACTGGTGCTCCTCTATATGCAGGAAGAAAAATACATTTATAAAAAAAAAAGTTGTACTGTCAGGAGAAGCAAGACTGGGAAGAATGTGTTTAAAATATGAAGCAGGAACACACGGACACAAGCAGCCATGCAGTCTTACCAGAGGCCTCAGTGCAGTGTCCAAGAGTGAGTAAAACAGAAAGCCTGTCCTCAGGGTCCATGTGTGGGCTCGTCAGCAGGGTGAAGAGGTGGGAAACCACACCATACTGAGAAAGACCCGAAGCCAGAGAAACTACAAAGAATAGGTTGTGAATAAAGACGGAGAAACTTTTGTTGTTTATGTGAAGTGTCCGGATGTGTGCATATGTGTGTGAGAGTGATACACACGGTTTTCTGTCATGCAAGCTGACAGGGTCTTAGATATAGTGACAGAAAGCTGGCAAGACATCAAGCTTGTATCTGCCGCAGAAGCTAGACGAACTAGTACTAGAGCAAGAGTATCCAGACACCCTGAGGCTGAAAAACTCTCCTGAACACAGGCTGCAAAAACAAAGAAGCAATCAACATATAATAAGTCAAATCTTTGTTTAAATTAAAATGTTTTACACAAAAAAACACAGTTCAAGCATGAGCCATCCTGCCCCTCTCACTTACCGTTGTTGGCAACCGTCATTGCTATGAAGGAACATATAGGTTGAAAAATCTCAGGATGTGGCAAAACAATCTGCTGAAGCCAGACTTTTATTGTAGCAAAGGCTGCCACACAAATACGCTGACCCTCCTCTGGAAAGCAAAAATTGAGCCAAAGTTGTATTTGTTCTCTTACTCAAGGTAATAACTTAATGTGATATCCCATGGTTTGACATAAACATAGTTACCTGGATTGAAAGAGCATCAATATTTTACAGTAAATGCTCAGTACAAGTCACAACAAAACACATGACATTACCATTTTGAGGGTTGTTGACACATCCACAGAGAGCACTAGACACAGATGCCCAAAGCTGGAAGGTTTGAGTAGCATTAGCTGCTCTCACATGAGACTCTGTTGAGAGAGGAGATTTGATCCTGGAAAAATGTAAAGTATTACACTGATATGCATGTGCTTGTATGAGTGGGATTTTAAAACACAATTTTCAGTATACCGATTGGTATGACTGCTGTCTGGCATTAAGAATTGCATAGTACCTGAAGAGGTCCAATAGGATATCCAGGCAGCCAGTTGTTTGGCTTAAAGTCTGGCCTAATTCTGCAATAACACACAGACACATGAGACTTACAACAACTGCTCTAAATTTGGTTCCAAATATATAAAAAAGCTTTCATGAGCTTGAATGAAACCAAATCAAAGAAAATAGCATGTCAGAAGATTTGCAACAAAATAGAACAACCATTTATGTAGCTTTAACTCATCCTTGATCTTACTATTGTTGGCTACTAACACAGACAGCAAATACACAGACACTCTCTTCTGTGTCAGCGGGACGTCTTCTTTCATCAACAAACCAGCAAAGTCTGTAAATGTCTCCTTTCTGCAGAGATAATTCTTGCAATACACTACCAGAAGGAATGATAGAGAGTACAATATTAGGATATTAAAATGGTAATTTACTCTAACTGACTTACATTTAAAGATATCACATTATCCAGAATATAATGCTGCCCCTCAATCAGTGATATTGTATTCACATAGGACTATACACAAGCGTATTTTATAAAATACACATATGCTGTATCTGAATCCAGGATCACAGTCTCTAATGCCCATATCCTAATCGATGTTATGACAGGGTGACAAAGCTATCTTATGTGTTTACTTTGCAGCTTTTAGTTTCCAACAATCTATAGAAACCCATAAAAAGATTAACATTAACATAGTAAGACACACACACCTACCATTGGCCTCTGCTAAAGTGCCAAGCGTAAAGAGTGCCGTCTCCTTAACATCTGAGCGAACAATACTGGATTTGGAGAGGCTGTACACAAATGACACACCTCCCATTTCCCTCAGCAGGTCCACATTATCCTCTAAAACAATAAAAAAGGAAAAGGGAAACAGAAGATGGAAAGATATGACGTCATGATGTTATGCTAAATATGTAAATGCATCACTGACTTAGAAAGAAATAATTAGAATGTGTTTGTCAGCAAGACATGTGTCCAACAACAAACATGAATGTTGGATGGTGCTGTTGGAGATGGTTAGAGGCAAAGAAAGACATGTTTGGTTATTTATGGTTCAGTATTACCTCTCATTTCACAGATTGAGTGAATGGTGAGAAGAGCTTGTTTTTGCAAATCGGGACATTTCATCTGAAACTTCAGACACTCAAGCAGCAAACTGAGATCTGTCCTTGTGGCTGAAAACAGCAAGGCCATGTTAACCAGAGAGACACGAGTTAACCTAGATTACATTTGTTCATAAATGTATAATGTCACTTTAGCTACGCCCATACACATAAATAAGCTAAATGTGGAGAGTTGGCGTCACTTACTATTACGGCTTTTGCTGCAATATCCTGTCTTATCCATTTCACTGTTGAAACGACCCAGTGGTTTAGCTAGTTACATATGTATTGTGCTATTGTTGCTTCCCATCAAAAGCTTTCCAGAACTCGCTAGCTAACCTTGCTAACTCAAATGAAATATTCAAGCTAACTATAACTTCAGCCGCTTTTTCAGTTCATTTTTTTCCCTCAAGCTGATGTCCAAATGTTTGCTTATTAAGTTAGAGTTAGCTAATTGGTACTTTTCACTAAACAAAAGTTAGGGTAAATTAAGGAAACAACATATTAACTTTAGCCAGTATTTGAGTAACGGCCGGACATCACGTTACCATAGCAACACTAACCCCAATGACCTTTGATAGGAGGGCGTGGCTTCAAACTGATACGCTTGAAATATTGTGCGATTCATTTTTTAAACTATAAGATAAACAGTCTATGACAAACACAGCAATAGTCCTTTAGTATCCGCAAATGATCGCTTCTGTGCTTTTGAATTATTGATGTAATTAAAAAATATATACACAATCCAATTTCCCAATGCATTTATCAAGGACTACAACACTGCGTCCGACTACAACACTGCGTCTGATGCCCACGTCAGACGTTGCGGCTTAACGTTGTCGTGTTCTGATAAGCGACATCGATTCATTTACAATTTTATTAAGTTCGTAGTTATTTAATCAAGATAGCGTCAAGTGTTGTACTTAATATATGTGTGAAGTCACCGAGTGCCGGTTTAGATCAAGCAAGGGTTTGGGTGTAATGTCCGTCGCTTTATATGGTAACGCTAGCAAAGTTAGCCAGCAAGCAAGCTAACTTTACTTTACGTTTTAAGGCTGGCGTTACACGTTGTTAAAGTAACTGTCAAAAGTTAGCTCGTTTGCACATATTACGTCCACGGAAATGTCATAACGAGAGGTAACGTTATGCGGTCCTACATTGGTCTGACGTTATAGCACACACAGTATGCTAATGTGAGCATAACCTGCAGAACATCTAGCTTGCTATCTTGTTACGTTAGAGATGTCTGGACGTGTGTGCGCCAGTATCCTTCGAAGAGCTTCAAGTTACACGTTGACACTTTCCAGCCTCACTGCCATACAGGTGTGTAACCTGTGACCGACCACTACTTGACTAATCTATTGTGATATTTAGTTTAATTCACCCTATATTGCAATGTGCATTCCTGTCTTCTCAGACTCGATCAGCCCACTACTCATCGTGGGGTACCTGCAGATCTGACAAGTTGTGCCTCACTGCTGAGTCGGGCCATTGGCCTCGAAGTAGGCGACACCTCTCAACTCGTCAGGATCTAGACTTCCAGCTCAGCAGGGTTCAAATCAACAGTATTCTGCGATCTAATGAGCAGGTAGTTGATGTGATGGTGTCTCTGAAACTATATTTTAAAAGATATGAAAACACAATCATGTTTCTGAAATCATCTCTTCAGTTGAAAAGGTGTTTTTCCCATTCTAATAGAGTATATATATATATATATATATATATATATATATATATATATATATATATATATGCTGTTAAGTAATCCTGTACGTCTCTGTGTACGTGCATATGTTTTAGATTGTGAGTGTGCCAGAGTTTGATGGCAGGGAGCTCAGTGCTGTCAGAAAGTTTGAGAGCAACCAGCTGGCTTCCAACACACCCAATGAAGACCGTCGCAGTGCAGCCACCTGCTTAGAGGTATGTACGTATCTCTCCTCGGTCTGTAATCTTATTGATACCCACTTTTATCTCCCTTCTTGTTACATTTAAGGTCATTTTTTTAATATCTTTTTCAGTCAAAGGGGATGCTCTTTGGAGTGTTTGATGGCCATGGCGGCTGGGCGTGTGCCCATGCTGTCAGTGAGCGTCTGCTGTACTACACTGCAGTTGCAATGATGTCAAAGCAGAGGCTGGAGGAGCTTGAGAAATGCATGGAGGATGGCAGAGCTGTTCCTCCCATCCTGCAGTGGTACAAACACCATGCAGATTTTAACTATCGTGAATCTGCTTCCCTCTACATTGACCATCTCAGATTATTCTGGCAAGAATTACTGGAAAGTGAGGACCATGGTGAAGGCATGAGGTAGGTATAAAGAAATACAATTCCAACAAACATGACGGGAGTTCTTTGAGCTGAGTTTATGAAATCCTGTTGTTCAAAACACCTTTTCTTTTTTCTTAATTTTTACTATTGTGCATCAGCTATTAAAACAGGGTTGGTTCATGTAATCATAATTGCATAAATGTACAGTTAAGGTTTTTCCTGTTTCTAGTTGGGAATTAAACATTTAAATTTTGCATTCCTGCAATGTAGTCTATATCTTTTCCTATAGGGAATTTGTGTTGAGAAATAAAAGTATGTGTTGTTGTCTGTGATTGCCAAAGGCTATTGGTCTATTCAATACACCATGATAGTAGAGATGAACAGTTTCGTAGCTTGGGATATCCACTAAGTATAGTACATCCGCATATTCTCTCTATGGAAATGTCAAAATCTGTGCTCCTGATGAAAAAAAATTTCCTTCTGATTTCCCTCACATTCTTTTATAGTCCTCTGGATGCCCTGAACTGTTCTTTTAAACGACTCGACGCTGACATATCCTTGGAGGCTCAAGTCCCTCTTTACAATGATCTGATGAAAAGCACAGCCATCCAGGTAACAACACAAAGCTTTCTTTGCTCCTTCAGCCTATTCAAGATAACCCAATGTTGATACACACGTGACATCATCTGTCCAGGTTGCGTTTGCTGGATCCACTGCCTGTGTGGCTCATGTTTGCACAGACATGATCCATGTGGCGAATGCCGGTGACTGCAGAGCAGTATTGGGGGTGCTGGAGGAGGATGGATCTTGGAGTGCTTTACCTCTTTCTCGTGACCACAACACAGAGAACCAGGCTGAAGTGGAGCGGATCATGACCCAGCACCCGCCCTCAGAGAGAGAGACAGTGGTCACAGATGACAGACTGCTTGGGGTGAGAGTTCTTCATGGCATAAAACTAAACAGGCACTGTACTATGAGTTAACTGCTGAATTAAGAACATAAGTCGCTGGTCCTAAAGTCTTTATGACACTGTCAGGTTTTGATGCCGCTGCGTGGGTTTGGTGACGTAAGATTCAAGTGGAGCCTTGAGTTGCAGCAGAGCATTTTAGCCAGCCTGGAATCTGGAGTGGACCTGGACTCTCTTAACCTGTACCAGTACACCCCACCTAACTACCTAACTCCACCCTATCTGGAGGTGACACCCGAGATAACCCATCACAAGTTGAGACCTCAGGACCGCTTCCTGATACTCGGCACTGACGGGCTGTGGGATGAACTAGGGAACGAGGAGGCTGTGCGACTCGTTGGAGAGCACTTGAGTGGGATTCACCTTCAGGTTTGTTTGTAGATTGAAAGTGATATATCTCATTGTATCCCTGATTCACAGCACACAACTTTAATTTAAACCTTTGAATTACCCTTTTTCTTTTCTGTTTTACCAGGCTCCTGTTTCTCCATTTGAGAGGCAAATGAAATTAGGTCAGATGCGTGAACTCTTGCGAAAACGCAGGGCCCTTGCCTCCCCTGCTTTAGACACCAACGCTGCTACACACCTCATCAGACATGCTCTTGGCACTGGGGAGTATGGAGAAATGAGCCAGGAGAGACTGGCTGCTATGCTCGCCTTGCCGGAGGACCTAGCTAGAATGTACAGGGATGATATCACAGCTACTGTGGTGTATCTGAACTCTGACCTGGCCAGACCGTAACACTTCTAACAGAAGGTTTTTTACAATGCTGGTCAAAGGTTAAAAGAATTCATAGTCAACATTTTCACCAGGCTATTATTTATTTATAGACAGAAAGGATGATCATTACAACCTGTTACATACATTGGTTTATACCCAAACAGTATTGTTTTATGTACAAGCACACAAGTCAAGATTCACTGGTCAATAGACTAAACATAGGTTACATATTCCATAGTCACAGTATAGTTTTTATCAACTTGAAATAAAGACTTTGTATTTATATTGGACATTTCACCTGAGTTTTATGTAAAAAGTGGAAATGTGCAGTCATTACAATGCGCCAGAAAAAAGCACTCACTCACTTTGTTCCCTGTCTGAATTTTCATTTGTATTTTCTTGCTGTATGCTTTTTTTTTCCAGTAGATTATCCATCTTTCCTTTTACTTGGCTTTTAACTTTGTGTAAGCTAAGATCTTTTTATTCAGTGTTAATGTTCTGTCTCTTTTTTAATTCAATAAAAAAAATATATTTGATTAATAATAATAAAATGTGCTTGCTAAAAAAATAATACATGTACTGTCTTCAGTCTGGTTAGATGTATTTAAGTTTGCACTCCACTCAAAGGTGCAGATGCTTCTTTTTAAACCATTGAGAAATGTTTTTGTTTCGATTGTGTGTTTTTTAATTACAAAGACAAGAGGCAAAAATGTAGAGGTAATCTTGAACTTGACTTATTGATTAGATTCCAGTTATATATCTGAATTGACACGGTATGTTCTGATTGAAACAGAACAACTGTGATGTGGACCTCGAGCAGCTCCCCACCGCTGAGTTTGCGCAAGTGTCTGGTAGTTTGAAACGAATGAAGAGAGATGGGTTATTCCAGCAATTAACTTTCCAGAAAATGACAGGGGTCCATATCCTAAATTCATGGTCAAGGTAAATAACGTAGTATTAGGCACTTTGAACTGTTTTCATGCATTTTCACTGAATGTATTATCTGTGACTAAAGCCGTCCTGACTAGAAAGTCTGTTGGTTAGATCAAGTCAAACAATGAGAAGAAGGTGGCGATAACTACAGCATCACTGGACCAGGTGCTGATCAGCCGCCCAAGGTTGTTTTTTTTTACTGTAGATCGGCGGTCTGGAGTGCTGTTCGTGACAGCCACTGGACAGTGAGAACACAGCAAAATACAGTGTGTGAGATAAACAAAAAGCACAAACTCACTTTTTACAGTCAATCCCATAACTGTCTTTATCCTCATGCAATCTATTGCAATGAGAATAGTATGGTGTGTGTTACAGCTGTGGGCCCATGCACTGAATGAGGGCCTTAAAGCTGAGGAGCACATAGAGGTCATCGTCAATGTCGTTGATCAAAATGACAACAAACCCGAAATTTAATCAGAACCTTTTCTATGGCAGAGTAAGTAAAAGCGCCGGCACTGGTGAGTAAAGGATTCCACAAACGTTTCTGACTAAAATGTAAATTTAAAGTCCTTCCAGTGTTGTTGTCTAAAACAGGTGACTCCATCATAAAGGTAACAGCAGTGGATAAAGATGACCCACAGACAAACAATGCTATAATGAGGTATCGGATAACCGATGAGACGCCCACAGAGGACATGTTTTCCATACAACCAATGAGTGGAACGATCAGTGTGAAGGCAGGTGGACTGGACAGAGAGGTAATACAATCACCACACTTTGCTTTACAATACTTTCTCTTTCTTTCTTTATATAGTGACGCATGTTCCTGTGTCAGACTCACCCAGAGTACCAGCTGACCAGCTGAGACGGGCTAACAGCCACCTGTGCTCTCATAATCAGCATCACTGACAGCAACGATAATGCCCCACAATTCACTGTCACATCTGTGAGTTAAAAATGCACAAATACTTTATAATAATGTTGAAATAAATGTAATCTGAACATCATTTAGTACAGTTTCATGCTTTACCCCAGATATCCACATCAGTCCAAGAGAATGAAGTTGGTGTGGAGGTAATAAGACTAAAAGTCACCGACGAGGATGAGTTAGATCTCCAAATGCCAACACCAAATATTCATTAATCAAAGGTGACGAGGGAGGAGACTTCAACATCACCACAGGCGCCAGTAAAATGGAGGAAATCCTCAAAACAGCTTGGGAAACATCTGTTAATGTTTTTATAGACGAGTTGTTTTGTTGATATAAGACTTGATTTACTCAACACACATACTTCACCCATCTTTCCTTGCTTCCCATCATTTCCAAGGGGCAGGATTTTGAGAGCTTCCCTGTCCTCACTCTGCTGGAGGTGGTGACCAATGAGGTGCCTTTTTCTGGACTTGTGTCAACCTCGACAGCCACGGTCACTGTAACAGTCACGGACAAGAACGAGCCTTCTCTTGTCAGTCCAACAGAGATCCATGTAAGCGTCTCAGAAGATGCAAAAACAGAAAGCTCTGTGGCCGAACTCAGAGCGCAGGACCCAGACACAGCCAGAAAACAGAGCGTTAGGTACCAACAACACACACGTAGTGTGTACATGTCATGTGACAGTATGTACATAGTGTGTTTATGCATTTACACTGTTCTGTTTTAATTGTAATCAGGTCATGTCTCTGCTTTTTTCAGATACAAACTACATAATGACACTGCCAGGTGGCTTAGTATTGATAAAGACTCAGGAGCAACAGCTTGAGCAACAGCTTCAGTCTCTAATGGTTTTGGCAATCTAATTTATGGATTATTCAAAGCTGCTTCGGAATAATTTAAAAATGAACAATATTTAAAGCAATGGAGTTAAGTACTGTGTGTGTATGGCAGACAGCGTACTGCATTAGCAGGCCTGTTAGGAAGCTCGTAGTTACACAGCGCTTACATCAGACTCCATTTCAGCACAAGTGAAGGATTGCTTTTAAAAGGAAACCAAAAATGATGCAGCGATACCTATATTTTTGCAAAAAACAGAGGCTGCTGATTTGGCTCACATCCCTCAAACAAAGCATCGTGGAGGACCTTCCAAATAGCCCAGGTTTTTTGTTTAGCATCATCATTGTATTCCTGTTTGGTTTTGCTTTTACATACTTACTATCTTACCCTCATCATATCTTAACGTGCTATTTTAACATTATCCAAGCTGCTTATCCTATTTAGGGTCGCGAGGGCGCTGAATTCGATCCTAGCTGAAGGCCTGGTTCACCTTGGACAGGTTGCCAGTTTATCGCAGGAAACATATAGGGACAGACAACCATTCACGCTCACATTCACACCTATCGCCAATTTAGAGTCTCCAGTTAACCGGAGCTGCATGTTTTTGGGCTCTGGGAACCCACGCTGTCACGGGGAGAACGTGCAAACTCCACACAGAAAGAGCGCCCGGGATTGGGGATTGAGCCCGGGCCCCTCTTGCTGTGAGGCGCCTGTGCTAGCCACTACAAGTAAAGTTATTTTTTGTTAAAAAAGAGTGTGAATAAGTTTTGCTTCAAACTTAATGTGTCATATAAACTAGTAAATATATGTTTGTTGTACTATATGAGAGTGGTTAATGGAATTAGAAGACAAAGTATAATCTCAACCTCTGAAATGAAACCAGTTATATTGCAGTACTCGAGCCAACCAGCTGATGAGCTCTTGAGACATGACCAATCATCTCCCTGTATCACTTCCTCAATAGTGGACTTCAGTCATACCTTATCATCCAAGTCAGGTGAACTTTGACCCACTGTATCTGACTACTACTGCGAGAAAACAAACTGTCTCAATGATTGCCATGTTTAGCTGTGGATAAATGAGAAAAACAACATTTGGCCAAGGTAAGCTGCCACATTGACTGAAAGGGTTACATCTGAGTCAAAGGTGTGTGTGTGTGTGTGTGTGTGTGTGTGTGTGTGTGTGTGTGTGTGTGTGTGTGTGTGTGTGTGTGTGTTTGACTGATTCATTTTGTTTTCCTTTACAAGTTACCTGTTTTCTTGCACAACAGATGACACAGAACATGTTCCAGGAGGGGTTGTACCAGGTGTTTTTTAAGGACACACCGACAACCCGCCCACTGACCCAGGTTACCAAACACGGGGAGCTAGTCAATGGCAGGATTCATCGGTGGTTTGGGACTGTGGTTAATACCAGACTTTTAGTCGCTGGAGTGAGATGCTACTTCTTTGTTTTTCTACCCTTTTTAAGCATTTAATTTGTCTGCCTGCTTCACAACTTGTGTTTTCTCTCAGGTGGTGCAGACCATCAGTGCATTAGCGTGCATACTGGCCACAGTCACCTATGCATGTGTGAGCTACAGCTGCTCCGTCTCCAAGACAACACCAGTGTGGCCAAGCTTATTTGTGAGTCCACATCTGCTGATACACTTGAGAGAGAGAGAGAGAGAGAGAGAGAGAGAGAGAGAGAGAGAGAGAGAGAGAGAGAGAGAGAGAGAGAGAGAGAGAGAGAGAGAGAGATTAAACTCATAACTGCTTGTGTTGTTACAGTATTTGGCTGCTGGCTGTCTGGCAATGGAGGTTCAGAGGAAAGCTAATAAATTTAAGGTGAACAGCCATTTCTGACTTCGTTGTTACGTCATCAGCTGCTTTGCTTAATTTTGCATCTGTCATGAACAGATTATCGCTCTGGTGGGTCTGAACGTCTTTAGTCTTCTGTTTGGCTTCTCTGCTCTGCTGGCCAACAGCCTCGGGTCCACGCAGCCTGTCGCACTCAACACATACCAACAGGTAATTCATTTAAAACACAGAGAATGTGTGAAGACCATTCTGGTGTTGTGTTTTTTTTATTTTTAAAAAAATGTTATTATTATATTCATCAATACCCCTAAACAACACATTTTAGACTATTATGAAAAGCTTGGTTCAACCTCTACTTTTGTGTACTGAGTGAGTAGAAATGCTTCCTGAGCTGTGAGTGAAATACTCTCCTCCTCTCTCTCTCTTTCTACCATCCTTCTCACTAGCGTGTGGGCTCATATGTTGCAAAGGGGAGCTCCATAGCATTTACCGTACAGTGTTTTCTGGCGTCGCTCTACATACTCTTCCTGTCGTTGAGAGGCCTGCGCCGTTACAGTCCTCCCTTTTTTCAGGCCTACAGCCGCGTCTCACAGGTAAACATAGTCAGGAGTACAGTTGAAGTCTGTCAGCTGATTTGCTGTGAAGATGACAGCTGATCACATGTTTTGGGGGAAATTGTGCTCCAAGTAGATTTCCAGTGAATAACTCAGAGATACCAACCAGTATTCAGTTCAACTTATTTAATGGGGTTGCAATGTTTTTGCTCTTTTGTGCGCAGGATCCAGATGAAACCAATGGGCCTCTGCTGGAACAAATGGAATTCATTCAGTGAATCACAAAGACTTGAGAAAAACACACTCCTGCGTGAACAGCGATTTATAAACTCAGTTACTGTTGTTGATCAGGGTCTGTATGGTTGGTGTGAACCAAAATTGTTATAAGTATTGTGAAATATTGTGTAGTATAACTTCTTCTTTGGGATTCCAAAAAAACAAGCTTAAAATTCACTTTCCCGAACAGCGTGTTTGTTGAATAATGGTGAACACAGCTTATGAAACATTTGAATCAAGAAAATATACGCATGTTTACAAGGCTCAGAAATCTGTTTATCTAAAATTGTTAAAACTGATTCTACTACTTTTCTCCGTTTTGCTGCTCTGTGCTCAACACTAGAGGGAAGCATTGCCACTGATTTGTTATGTTATTCACTCTGATCCCAAAATCAGATCACTCTGTTTCATGAAAGAAGTAGAATATGACATTGAATGAAAATAAATGGTTGGTTTTAGTAAGCTTGCACTGATCTCTTAACTTCTCCAACAGATCTTAATTTCCACCTTCACTTTTACCTTTCACCTCTCACCCTAAACCCTAATTTAACCTTAACCTTAAAACCCTAAGTCCCAGTCTTAAAACTGTCCCTTAAAATATTTTACTAAATGTCATAATGTTGCAAAATGTCCTCACTTTCATGGTCTAAAACTTACAGTGGTCCTCACTGAGATAAAGGAGTATACAAAAACTTCCGACACAGTGAAGGGTCTGGTGTGTATAAGTATTTAAATGATTGAGGATTTCATTAAGGATATGAAGCAAGGCCATACCTCACTCCTATAGTAAGCTCACACACACAAGCACACTAACAGACGCCTAAGAGTGGAAAAAAATCACGGAAGAGCGAGTTTCTCACGGCATGTCGGGCTAACAGCTTCCAGCTGTTGCCTGGTTGGAAGAGCTGCTATGGGAACACAACGAGTACAAAGAGAAACATGGTATTCATTATCAAACGGACACAGAAGGAGAATAAAAGAAAGCAGGATGATGAGGTCGGGTGTCCTCACAGACACGGACAACTGATTCCTCTGATAGAAACCAATTTTCTACTCTTTGTGTGTGTTTGTAGTCGGTGAAGCTGGTGTTTTATGATGTGGACATGTTGAGTTGCTCAAACAATCAATCTGTTCAGATGTTTGCATCTCCTGCTAGAACACCGACTGTAAATGGATCCATGTTGCATTCAAACAGAGAAAGATAGTTCAGTGTGATCAGCTGCCGACCATGTGACATCGTGGCTTGCAAGTCTTAAGCGACCAAAAATGGGTGAAATAAAACCCGGGCCAGATGCATTTGTGCAGCTGTTTATCTTGTGGTCGGGTGATGAGTAATATCTTTTATCTTTAGAGTGTTTCTTCCTTTTAACCCCTCAGGAAGTCCTCTTTTTCCTCCTCTTGGAGGCCAGAGTGTAAGAGGGAAGTGACTGAGGCCGGGATGTGCTGACAAGAGTGAGTGTGTCCGGAGGAGAGGAAGTGGTGACTCCACAAGGGGATCCCCTTTGATAAGTCTGATAGACTGATGCTTCAGCAGAATGGCCAGGAAGGATTTGATCTGAGCCACCTGGGAGTGAGTGAATAACTAAATATCTTCATGTTTTTCATTAGAAAAAAAAGAAAACTTAAAGGAAAAACAGATGAAGGCATAATCTTGAGAACATTCATCAATAATTTATTTTTCTTACTCTCAAGAACCAACACTGCTTCTCATCTTGAAAATTCATCATCAATTTCCAACAACACAGTTTTGAAAAATGTAAAGTTACTATACAAATTTTAATAGAAAAAAAAGAATAAATTAACTGTGGAATTTAGTAATTTTTTTTTGTCAATTCCACATTTTTTCTACAACACCTTTAATGTATTGTTACAGTTGAACAGAACTGATAAAATCAAGTTACATGCTCTATTGTCTGGTTGGGGAAGTGTCTTCTAACATTAAACTGTCTGTTAAAATAAGCTTCATTTTGCACATCTGGTAAATTTAATCTATTGATAACAATGAAGATGTCTCGATCCTACATGACGAAGCAGTAACTGGTCATTTTGTAGCACCTGAATGCATTATTACAGAACTAAAAAAACAAAACATTACTGGTTCATATAAAATGGAACGTTGTAAAACAATGAATGTGAATGTTAAAAACCCCACAAAACCTTACAGTGCCCCTCCGTACATACAGGAAAAGACTGATAAAAGAGTTAGTTCATTTCTCTTGGAGTATTACAAAAAACCCTCATACATTTTTATGAAGCACAGAAAAAAATGGTGTGTTTGGGGCTACAGAGGGAAGGGACGTCACACATCTTCACATCGGGCTCAGAGGTCAGAGATCACCACAAGGTCGAGATGGGGCACACTACGGAGCAAGATGTGCTAATGTTAGCGTACAGAAGACGGGTGCTGAATGTCTCTGGGGGCCGTGGATTGTCAGTGGATCTGCAGGGCATGCATGGGATTGAGTGAGCAAAGCAGGGTCTAACTGGCACTCTAATAAGGTAGCCAGGGAGTGCTGGTTCCAATCCTGGGTAAAAACAGATCAAATCTGACCAGGCATGGGTGGGTAACTCTTGGAGAACCAACCATGCAGGGAGTGGACTAAACCATCTTATTTAAATAGCCTAGACAGTGGCTAATTACAACAACTGGTGTGAGTGCACAAAGGATACACAACACTATGAGGGATAGGGTAAGATGCACCTTGTTCCTCAAATGCTTAACACATGTTGCAACGTTTATCCAGACTTAATGGTGCTGTAAGACTAAAAACAACCACGTCTCTGAGATGTAGAATTTGTCATCGTCTTATTGAATTAACACCAATTCAGATATTTTTTGCAACAATATTCAAAATTCTTATTGACTCTGGTTAGGGGAAGATGGGGGACATTGATTTAGATACAAATAAAACATGCAGAGGTCTACTTCCTTCTTACAAAACCAGCTGTGCTTTTCTAACCCTGATCTGAATATCTGATTGTTGATTGGGATGAGCGAGAAAATAATTATCTCCGGTTGAGAGGGTTAAAGAATTGCTTGTTTCAGTTCTGGCTATGGCTTCTCTTCTGCTTTGACAGAGGGGATTCAATATTGCCGAACTTAAAATTTGTCAATGTCCTCAAAAGAGCACTGTCGTGGAACACCTTGCCTGCGGTTCTGACGTTTCTACCTTTCTCTTAAGCGCTATGATACAACTCATTATTAATATAATAAGTGTGAAATGAAAATTCACTAATTGTAGGTCCAGCCCTCATATACACTGCTAACGTTGTGCTTTTACATAATTTAAACTATATTGGTCTGTACAATGGCTATAGACTGACGGGCTTTACTGTTTGTAGCTTGAAGGAGGGGCGGTTCCAGTGCTGAATCACAGTACAAATGGAAAGCACCAACATGTTTGGCACCTTTGTACTCGTTTGTGTGTTTCCGTAATATGTGTTGCGACTGCGCATTAAGTTCACTCTGTCTGTGTCCAGGCAGGTTGCTCCTGTCATGTTGAAGAAGTGGACAGAAAGACAAGCAAGCACAGTGCGACGACAAAAGGGGACTGACAGATACTCAGCGTGGTGAGAAGAACCGGCACAGAATCAAGAGCAACAGAGAGGAAGAGACACTTGTGATAAAAATGATGGTTCACTATGGAGATATATCATCAACATCAACCACAAGTAATTCCAACAGATGTCGACAGGCAAAAATAATTTACTTCAAGGGGTGAAAATGAAAAATGTGAAACAGTGGATTCAGAATGTTTCTATATCAAAACTACAGACAAAATGAAATGTTGCAGTAATTGTCAAAATTAAGTCACTGAAATAAGCATAGATTAATGCCAAACCCAATAACCACAAGTGCCAATTCATGGATGACACACTAATGATCTTCTACTCCAAGTAAAATTCCTGCTTTAATTCACTCTGTAGACTCAAACCAGTTCATATTGTACAATGTTTGTTATTGCTATAGTCCTCATCAATATCCCAGACAGAGTCCCATAAATCCTCCTGATATCGTCACTGTGAATTCCCTCTCATACAGTTGACTGTACGGCACCAGCCCAGGGATCCTGGTGTGACCAGTTGATCCAGTAAGTTGTCTTTGGTTGTGGGTTAAACTGAGAGGAGTTGAATTTGTCATTTATACGTTTGTTAATCCGGATTTTTCTGAAACGTTTTCGTCATCTTCTTTTATTATAAATATGTAGGGACAAATAAACAAAAAAGACAAACTACATTAATGGAATAATTATATCCAACACAGTTTGTTTGGGCCTGGAGATGGATTTTAAACTGGCGGCTCAAATCCAGCAGGTATCCTCTGATTGCGTGGCAGTGCACTGGAGTCAGTTAGGTCGGGGGACCGAAGATGAGATATGAAACAGATCCTGGAATGGCCGATGTTTGCCGATGTCGGCCGATTTGTTTGTTTGATATTTTTCTGTGCTCTCTCTTCCCTTTTTCCTTATTGCCCCATTGCTTGTGTGTGGAGGGTGAGGAAAGAACGGGCTCTGTGGTGCTGTCGGGCAACAGTTCAACAGCTGAGGTGGCACTTCTCAGTCTGTCCTGTGAAATCAGCCGTAATCAAGAGCCTAGCCAGTCTGTCCCTGTCCAGCTGAGCTGTGACAGAGGGGCACAATAAAGAGGTGGTGAGATGGATGAAGGGCAAGATTTAGGAAGGAGGGAGGCTCATGTCCAGTGGGCCAGTCCGCTCGGGGAAGGGTTTCTGCAGGGCCTTGAGGATGAGGTTGTTGGTTGTCGATGGGTAGTAGTGAGGGACAGTGGAGAGGCAGGAGGAGAGGGCAAGGGGACTTTTCTGGGCCCTACAGGAAGGTCTCAGACCAAGGTTCCAGGTTTGGCCTTATCACGTCCGTACCACTGCACATCTGCCAGCTCTGAACACAAGGGGCTGCTGAGAAAACAGCTGTCACTGAAAGACCTGCAGAGGAAGAAATGGACCAGGGTGAGACTGACTTTAGAGAGGAGAGTTTTATCTGTAAAGGTAAATTGATCAAAAACACAAATAGATAGTATTGCAATGGTTTCAAGCATTTATCTGCTTTTGAGATTGTTTGTTAAAGAATATTCTGTGTTACAACACTTACAGCACAAGATTACACTTTCTATTAGTAAACACTGTGAGGAATTAGCCACAGTGTCGGTGTCAGACCACAGAGCAGAGCACATGCAGAGAGCAGATACAGATACAGCCAAAGAAGGAGTGCATGACACAGATACCGCCACCGTCAAAGAGCAAGAATTTGTCCACTTTCCATTTTGTCAGTCCCCCACAGTTTTTAATAAAAGTGAACAGTCCTGTCACATGAATGCCTCACACTTTTCGAGGTGTGCAATGACAAATTTATATAGGTACATTTCTGATTGTGAATAAATTTAGCTCTGCTCCCAAATTATATTTTTTCTTCAAGGTTATTTTCACTCTGTTATGCTGCTGCTGTGCCGCTCGAACAGTACACTGTAGGTTTAGACCACTGGGAGGTCGAGACCAGACAGTACCTCTATGCATCAGAGCTCGGCTGAGGGGGAGACTGACAGACGTCCTCAGTAGGAGAGCTGTCTGCTGTGCCTCTAAACCAGGAGAGAGGACACACACACAAGGAAAGGAGGGTTAGTGCAGACAGAGGGAGACGAGAAAGAAATTACAAATATTAGGTAATAAGAGAAATGTCCATGATGAAAAGGGGGTCGGCAAAAGAGAAAGATGACAAGACAATGACCGTAGAAACAAGGAACAAAGACGCGGTGAGCAAATCAATAACTCAAACAGCAAAATTAAATGAAACGTCGAGAGGATTGACGAGAGGCAAGAAAGATTTAAAAATAGATGTTAAACCCAAATCACATGAAGATATTCTTTGGGATGAGGCCAGCAGTGTAAAACAATATCAGATGACAGATTAAACAGTCAAAGCTTGTGAGGATGTTAGACTGAGGTTAGGATAAAGATGGAGAGAAAGAAGCGGAGTAGCCAAGATGCAGTTTGTCCTAAAATAATGTAAATTCATATCTTCTTCTTCAAACATCTTGTCAACCCGGTCTGCTGCTGTGTGTGTGTGTGTGTGTGTGTGTGTGTGTTGGCCTGTCTCTTACCCGCTCTGCCAGTTGAGGATTTGCTGTGGGCTACAAGGGGGTGTTGGTGTGGCTGCGTGTTCGCTGGAGGGCGTCACACTCCTCTGGCTGTGAGGGGATGCAGCTATGGGGAAAACTGATAGTTAGTCATGCTAAATGATATGGAACACCTGCAGCATTAGATAGAGAGAGACATTCATCAATCCTCACTTGGTGCGTGGACTTTTCTCCCTTTGTCCACACAAAGTATGTGTTATATAAATCTGTAGATTTGTTAATCACAATCTCAGGCTCAAAACAATCCCACTGTACACTCACAGGACATCCCCATGTTGATGTTTGCATTTAGTTGAGTTAGTTTAGTTGATTTGATATTGCTGACATAAAGTTTTTATTTTATTTCAATACAAGTAAGAGAAAAGTGAGGCCATTTATAATATGGGAGTGAGAAAAGAGAGTTTAAACGTTATGCTGTATTCTCACTACAAGCAACACCAACAAGCCAAAAATCATTTCAGATGGAAATGAGGCTTCCAACTGATGCTCAACATCTTGCACTATTCCCATCCATGTAAAACAATGCCGTGAGACAGTTTCAGGAGCTCAATTGGCACAGCACTGATAATCTGAAGGTCATGAGTTTGAGCGTCACTAGCTTTAAAAAAAAATCTTTGACATGTATTACTAGAACCTCTAAATAGACTAAATATTTGAATCTAAAACACATGATGATACTTTTGACCCATGAGAGACAAAGTTTAGTGCGAATAAAGGAAAAAGACTAACCTGGTGAGCCCTTGGCGAGTGTCCCTACTCTACTCCCTCGACTATGTCCAAGAGTGCCTTGCTGTGACCCTGTCTCGGAGGAAGTAGATCCCGAATGTGAGTGACTCCTCTCCTTCAGGCTCCCTGAGGACCTCTGGTACCAGCATCGCAGCTCTTCAGACACCGCTGCCCTCCCCCCTCCTCCGCTTCCACCACCCTCTCGCCCCAATGACGGAGTCCTTACGATCTGAGAGCGCGACGGCGTGAGTCGGCCGCTCCCCTCTCCTCCCTCCTCTCCTCCCCAAGCCTCCTTGTACAGTCCCCCGGCCGTGTAGGAGCTGGAGGTCTTGAACTGGGCCTTAACGCTGTAGTGGCCCTCCTGATCGCTCTCCAGGCTGCGCACTACCACAGGGTTTGGGCTGCCCTCCACGTATAGCGGGTACTCCTTGATGCGGTACTGGGAGGAGGGCTGGCTCTGGCTGTGGAGGTAAACTCCGTGGTGTCCCCCTCCAATCCCACCTCCACCCGAGCCGCCACCAGAGCCATTCTTAGCTGCCAGGTTTGGCATTGAGCCGGAGTTGGAGGAACCCAACTGACCTGCTGACCTGGAGAGAGAACAAAGGAACCAACACATACATCAATGTCACAAAAAATATTTATTTTATTTCTATACATTTCGTGCATATTGTCAAAAAAAATTGTGTAAAACTAGCCACTTTCCCTGCATCCTCACCTGTGCCTTTGCCTCTGTCTCTGCCTGGCTTTGGAGGGTGAGTCCTCTCCCAAAGTGGAGTAGTTGGGGTTGCTGCTGGGGGGTCCACCAGATGGATAGTAATGCTCCGAGCTGCTTTGGCTGGTGCAGGATGAGCAGTCATCCAGTGGGTCAGAGCCATTGGAGTTGCGTGCTGGAACCAGGAAGAAGTCAGGGCTGCCGAGTGTGCCCAGGGTGTGCGGGTGTGCGTCGGGGTCGGGCGCCAACAGTTTGCCCTGAGACTCAAGGCTTGAGCTGCGGTTCCTAAAGTGCTGAGCGAGACTGTGCAGACGTGTGGGACTGATGTCCACTGACCTGTGAGATGCGGCATCACAATACAGTTGAATATCAGGGCTGAGCAGGAACATATTTACAGACAACTATGTGAATGTGAATTTATTAATTAACCAGGTGATTGTTTTGTGAACAAAAAAAGCATCAGAAAAGGGAGCCCTGTAACCCCATACTTCAGGGACTAACATTAGCTAACGATGCGAGCTTATCAGGCATTTCTACAGTTAAATATAACGAGATATGATTCTTGAATAACCAGTAAACAACTGAAGACGTAAAGGCTGACCGAGTGGAATGTACGTAGTGTGGGGTCCTGGTCTTCAGGTCTGGGGTTGAGGGCATGCTGGACTGAGAGTTCCAGTGAGGGAGGCTCCTGATGGGGCTGCTCTGCAGAGAGTTACTTCCCCCTGCATCTGCACTGCCAGAGCTTGGGAAACGCCTGTGACTTGACAAAGAGGCAAGGAAATAAACGCAATATATAATTAAATATTATTCCTTTCACATAAGCGACCCGTGTATGATCTGCTTTAATTAACTTGTGGTCAAACCACAATCGAGGCATTAATCTTAAGGCTATTGTGACAGACTGACTCAGGCTGAGTCTGAAATTGTAGTTCTACACACATTACTTACATTAATTACATTTGAAATGACGTAACACTATCTCAAATAAAGTTGTTTAACACTGAGTTTAAATGCATTTGGGCAGCATCACACATGTGTTAATACACAGTCCCTCTATTCAAAGAATGTTAAGATAAACTCCCTCGTACCTGGAATGAGATGAGCGTTTCTTGATTTTTTCATAGGGCTCATCCAGTGACGATTCACTCCATATCTTGGGTTTGATGGGTGATTTATCGTAGTCAGGGCGTGAATAGTGAAGGTGTCGCAGACCATCCAGGGACTGAGGTGGCGGGGGTCGACTGTGAGATGGTGGTCGAGGAGGGAGGCCCTTGTGAGGCGATGCTACTGGAGAGAAGGTGGGGGTACCTGCAACTTGTGGATCATCTGAAATAGAGTAATAATTTGATTATGTTGGAGCACTACGGATAGTTTACAGCTTCATAAAATCATAAAAAAAAACGTTGATATCAGCGAGTTATTGAATCTTGCAGAGTAATGTGAAGGATAGAGACTCACCATCATCCAAGATCAGTGCGTCAGACAATGAACTGTCTTCAGAACCAATATTGGCCTCTATTGGACAGAGAAATAAAGATGAGAGGTTAGAGATTGTACAATTTCTAGATCTAAAACTTAAAAGTTTCATGTTTGTAAGTGTTTTTCAGCTCCACTGCCTTTTATTCCATTACAACAGGAGTTGAGAAGAATTGTCGTGCTAATCAGTACTACAATCTGATTTCCTGTAGTGAATAAGATATATATATATATATAAATATTGTTACCCTCTATGATAAGCGAAGCTCTCTGCGTAGGCTTCTTGCCAGACCGGACCCGGTGCTCATTGATAGAGTTCTCAATTTCCTGGAGCTTCTTCAGCGCGTTCAGATAAGAAGTCTTCCTTTGTTTCTTCAGCTTCTTACTGCTCACGTGAGGATCGCTGGCAAGACGCCTGGCTGCCTCTGTAATCTGGGACTGAATGGCAAACTCCCGCTCCAAACGCTCCAGTTCCTCCTCCTGGGATAAGCACACAGACACACAAACATGAGGGCAAACTCTGAGTAACTCAAGCACAAAGATACCGGATTTGCAAACAGTTTTAGCAACAAAATCTCTGTACAATCCAAAAGCAACAAGGCTTAGTTTGCAGACACATATTCAGACTGTAACTGGTCCTGCAATCTATTTGGTTTGACACATACACAAAGCCTTGCCAGAGAAAACACACTGCGGAAATCATTTATCTGTTCTGCAGCCCCGCATTTTCTCACCACTGGATATTCTCTATTAAGACTCTCTGTCCCCAATAATAACGCCTCTCCATCAATCCATCCTTACTTCATCTACACGGCTCCTGAGGTTCGAGGTGAACCAACTAAAACATATTCTGTCAAAGTCTAAATCTGTTTACTCCACTGCAAAAACTACTGTACATACAATATTTGGTGTAGTATGTTGTTAAATAGCATAGATTAATAAAATACAACTCATCGTGTGAACTCATATGTGAGAGCAAACACTTGATTTCACTCGAGACAGAGCAATGATATATTCACTTGCACAAACCTCTTACTGCACTACTTCAGTTCTGAGGAATCCTTCTCTCTAGTAATCCTTTCACACTGCTGCAAGTGCACAGCTTTCTGTGTGTGTGTGTGTGTGTGTGTGTGTGTGTGTGTGTGTGTGTGTATATGAGTAAGATTTAGAGGTGTTTATAGTGTAAATTAGGAGACATCTTTCTTCTTGCCAGACAGTTTTGTGATCTTGTGTCCCTGAATTATTTCCAAAGCATACAACCTCAGCAACACACACCCAAACATGCCTGCATACTTACAGGCGCACACACAATCCTACTATCACCACTTCCTGTGGCGAGAATGCTGCTATTTTTAGAAAGTTCTGCTGCTCTGGAAAATCTACCCGTGGCACAAAAAGACGAAGATGCAGGTCCAAGACGTCTCAGACAGGCTTTTTACTATTTTCTGTTTCCTTTGCTTACTTAACAATTGAGCATGGATGAGGTATGGATGAGGCATCATCACCAATTATTATGTGAGTATTAAGTATCTGGCTTTAAATTAAGCTAATCCTGAACAGCCCTTGTTCTTCACTCGATAACTTCAAGAGCAATTGAACACGCGTTTGATCTACAATGCCCATTCTGCTCATAAATGGCTCATTAACATTACAGCTGGGTTAAAACACACACAGAGATAAACATGCGTAACTAATTAGCGCTACAAATATTAGTAGATTTAAATTACTGCAGCACAGTGCCTGGCATTGTATTAGGTATTTGTTTCCTACACTAACAATACTAGATGACCTTCTGTTTTTATTTGGGATGTATGGGGAGCAGGGAGATTGTAAACAAGGAGTTGCAGCTTCACCTCTCCCTTCAGATGAATTTTGTGCTCGTCCAGTTTGAAGGCGGTACCGATCTTCCGTCTGACTGTGGGTGGCTCCTCTCCCGGATCCAAAGGATATTCTTTGGGAAGCTTCCCTGTCAGCTCCTGCGAAAGATGACAAGGGGACACGTTAGAGCGGAAGAGCTAAAGAGTAATTAGATTTTCTAAATATTTGCCCAGATCTGTGTTTGATCATACCGACTCTCTGATGCAGATACTCTTGAGTTCCTCTAGTCTCTTTTTTAGAGTTTCCTCCAGAGCATCCTGCCGAGCCCTCAGTGCTGCCAACATGTCCTTCTTAGCTGTCTGGGAGCTGTCCGATTCCTGAGAGCCTGCACGGCACAGACAACACATCACGTGAGGGAAGGCGTCTGGAACATATGTGTGTGTTTGGGGTGGCGGGGACCTCTGAGGCAGATTGTGGAGGTAGAAAATGGGCACGCACCTGCTAACCTCGCAGGATGTTTACAGGGAAGTGAATGGAACGTTTCGATAAGAAAACTGAGTGTTAGTGGTGTGTGTGTGTGTGTATTAAGGAAGGGGCAGTTTAGGACAAAGTCTGTGACTCACAATCTCCACAGCCTTGAGATGGTGCCAGTCTTGTTTGCAACATGCTTTGTTAAGAAAAACACATACATAGCCACACAGACGCATTCTCTTTCCCTCTGTAGCTCTTTCAGTGACTGTGTGGTCGAAGATAACAACAATACAAAACAAACCACTGAAGCGGACCAAAAGAAACATTAAATAACTCTGTATTGTTACAAATTATGCTATATTTAAGTTCATTGTTCCTACAGTTGTAGTTTTGCAGGGACACAAACAATAGCAGTGTTCACCCAACTGTCCTTGCCGCTCAAAAAGATTCAGTTTCATGCATTAGGTAAAGTTGAACACACATGTTTCTGTTGTCTCTCATTTACAGCCACAAATGGTTCAAAACACTATGATTGAGTCAGACAGAGACGTGTTGGCTGTGGTGGAGGGGCATGGATCGGGCGTCACAGTTCCTGTGACATGTTTATGTTGTTGGGCAGAGATGGCCTCCAGTAAGCAGTGGATTATGAAATCAACACCCTGACACAACACCAGTAAGTCAAGCGACCAAACACAGATGGATAAGACAGAGACACCCTGTATCATACGGGACGGGGGTGGAACTAGAGAGGGACAAAGGAGGGAGAAAGGGAGATTAGGAGACTAGGAATGGGTAGCTGAAGAGATAAAGGGATGGGATTAGGGACAGATACATGTGTCTATACAGAGAAAAGAAGGAAACTGAAAAAACTGATCCGATCAGGACGATGAGCTGGAGAAAATGAGGACAGGGCGGAGGACAATTTTACTGAAAGAATATAGTGTTCTTCTTTACCGGAAATATTTATATTATATATTTATATCCCAAAGCCATGCTTGCCTCTCACCATCATAAATGAGGCTGCTTGGGTCTAGCAGCAGAAGCTCATCTAGTGTCAGTACTTAAAGTCAGCTTTAATGTCAATTCTTTCACATGTGCAAACATATAGAAGATTTAAAAGTACGCAATTCTGCCGAATTCCTCACTTTCCTAACACACTTTACATGGCTTTCTGGATTTAAAAATGCATTTGCCTTTTAAATGTAAATGTAGTTAATGTACAAATCTTCCTGTCACACTGATTACTTGTTCAACACGGATAGGCATTGTTTTAAAGGCCGGGGCAAAGTTGTACACTGACCCGCTGCCCTATTCATTCCCTTACACCATTACATTTAGAGGAGGCAGTGGCCTGTGGAGGATGTGTCTGTAAGACATGGATGGTGGGTGTGGTGTTCCATACATACAGAGAGACAGTGGGCGGGGTGTTGTGTGTGTACAGTATGTGTGTGAGAATATTCTGCAAGGAATCAATGGCCCCTTTCCAGAAGCAGCTGTTTCTGTCTCTCCAGTTGTCAATGAGACTCCCCCTCACCACCACACATACAAACACAGAGACTAATTTGCACACATATCAATCTTTCTCTCTCTGTTTGTCTGAATTTCTTTCTCCTTCTCTTCTATGCACAGACACACATACTGAGCATATACTGACCTGACGAGAGCAGACTGCCACTGCTGCCACTTATAATTTTGCCCTTGCTTCCCATGTTTGCTAGTTTGGAGGTCTTCAGAGTTCCTGTTTCTGTAAGGTCTATAGCGATCTCACTCAAACTCCGCGCTGCGTGGATCTTTGACTGAAAAGACAAGAATGGAAAAGGTTTGTCAAGGCACACCGTGAAGCTTTTTAATTGCAAGAGTCTCACTGACCACGCTCACTGAGTTTGCTGTATCTCATCATGCACATTTGTAATCATGACTGTGGTCTGCGGTGTGAGTGTGTATGTGGTGGGCCTGCTGACCTTGCTCTGCTTGCGGTCCAGGTAGAACTGGTGTTGGCTGATGGCCATGGCCCAGATGGACTTGATGAGGGCAGGACAGGCGTACCACGTATGCACAGCGATGCCACTGTGCCCAAACGTCCTTCTTGTCACCGACGCCCTACAGTAAGAGCGGACACAAGGCCTCCTTATATACACTGAATGCAAAAAATGGTTACATATTTACTCCCACCTGACAACACCACCGCTGACACTACCACGATTATCATGATTACTAGAATTACTACTATGGCTAGTAAGAGAGAGAAAAGACATACAAGGATTATGAGAGCAAACCTGATGATGGATATTTTTTTGCAAAGCCACACACGATGTTTCCAATTGTTTACTCATCTTTATTTAAACAGACATCTGCAGCTCAGAATCCAACCAGCTCACCCTAATGACAGCTTCCTTTGATGAAAACACCACTGCTCTCTGTTTCACCCTGTCTGTCTCTTTTTCTCTCACTCCCTCCCTTCCTCTGTCTGTAGAATAACACTCCACATCTACAGCCATGTTAAATAAACACAAGAGAGGTCACTTCCTCTGCAAAACAGCTATCGCAAAGCCATCTATCCTTCTGTGGTCAACTATCAAGGGTTTAGCCTGTGTGTGTGTGTACGCTAGTGTGTGAAAGAGCACATGTGTTTGTGCATGCATGTGTTAATAATCAGCCTATCAATCTGTGTCAGGCTCCACTGGGACATCCCCAATATATTGCTCTATTGCCAGAACAAATGCTGCAACCATTACTGAATTAGATTTCAATCTCTACTTTTCTGCACTGTAGTATGAATGTTAACAAATTCACATGTGGCACAGTGGTAATTTACAGTAAAAGCTACTGGAAGCCGTCCATACCTGAGGGAAAATTCCATCACTTCCAAATATTAGCTGGCGAACATTCAATAGCAATAACATTCAATCACTAAAGTAGAACTGGTGTCATGGAATTCAACACTCAGCTTAAATTTGTGTTATAAATTTACCTTCTTGGGTCATGAACTTCCACTGAAAACTTCTTCTCTCTGAAGTAGAGGTTCTCCAGCTGACGCCATTGGAACACCTGAGTTTTAGGAGAAACACACACTCTTCAGGGCTGCTCACATAAAAACATGCTTCACACTAAATCCACACAGCCTTCAGCCAAATCCTCTATTCTCTTCTGAGTATGTTCCACTTTGTTTTGAGAGAAAATGCAATGGATACAGAGGAAAGAGGAGAAAAAAATGGAAGAAGCTGTCGAAAAGGAGGAGTTGGGAACAGAGAAAGAGGTGGAGGGAGAGGACCTAGCCTGTGGCTCTCTGATCAGGTCCAGACCGGGCGGCCATGTCCACATCAGATCCCTTGGTTGGATGACCTCACTCTGGAGAAAGACAGTGTGAGAGGGAGGAGGCTTTCTTTCCTCTTCTCGGATTTTCTTTTTTTTTCCTCTTTTCCGTCCTCTTTATGAACCATCGGCTCCTCTTTAAATGGAGCCAAAGCCAGCTGGATGAGAAAGTTTCCCCCCAGACGTACTCCACAGCATATGTGTATCTAAAATCCTCCCAGGCGCAGGGGAAAAGGACGTTATGAGTTGGTGGGTGTTCACCATCTGTAGGCATGTGCATGAGTGTGTGTGTTGGAGGAGGGAAAGTGTGTAAAGTTAAGTTTCCTCCTCTCCTGTAGCTTTGCAAGGAGAGGGAGGGGGCGTTAATGTCTCCCCTCCTCCTGACCCCTCCTCCCTCCCTCAGGGACTGTGCTTCCTGCTCTGGGCTATGTGGTTTGGAGGTGTGTGTGTGTGTGTGTGTGTGTGTGTGTGTGTGTGTGTGTGTGAGACGAGGGGTCAGGGGAGGAGTGATGAAGGGGAAAGAAGCTTTCTGTGGCCCCAGCAATGGAAGTGCCCTTGCTTTGTTTAGTCAGACCTCTGTGTACACACACATACACACATTCACAAAGTCTGTTTCTTGTTAGAGAATAGAAGTGTTTGTGCTATTTCAGAACACAAGTGCTCCTGCATCTATCAGACGGATACACACACACACGCACACACACACACACACACATACATGCGCAAACCTCTGATGTGCACTGACCAACCATCAGTAATGAAAGTAAAACTTAAGACTGCCAGGAGAAAAGAAGTGGCAGACCCAGCTATGACAGGATGAGGGAGGAATAGCATAGAAAGGGAGCTAAGGGAGGAACAGGTCACAGTCCAGGAATTTTAACAGCCTGAGAAAACAATGGACAGAGGGATGAGAAGGAGGAAAGAGGAGGAGGGGAAGAAATATGATGAAAAAAGTATGTAAACACAGCCTAATGTATGCCTTGATGTGATGTATGTGTGTGTATATCTGCACATGAGCATGAAGAAAGAAAACCGGCGCTCTTATCATAACTGTTGCTGTGCCGTGCATTTTCAATGGAGTGTGAAGTGCTAATGTTGCATGGTGCTAAGTATAGCAGGCAGGGTAGATAGTGAGTAATGTGTTTGTGTGTGTGTGTGTGTGTGTGTGTGTGTGTGTGTGTGTGTGTGTGCGTGTATGTGTGTGAGTGTGAGTGTGTGTCCAGAACTGTGGAAATAAGATAGGTGTTTGTAATTGTATTTCGGCACCAGACCACTCAAACTGTGAAGCTGCTGCAATTTTGCAAGGAGACTTTGATGTTGCAAGAAAAGTTGAACATGTGTGCAATTTGTGTTCAAATAAATCTTGACTATCAAATTAGCAGTCACATGATCTACAACAAGTTGAAATAAAATCCCCTTCAACTTTAAAAATAGATATTTTTGTTGTGATTATGTGCTTTTTCAAAAAGTGGCCCAGTTACATACGCCCATTGCATTAATGAAACCTTTGTAGTTTCATTCCAGACTGTGAATAGCGTGAAAATCGGAAGAAAAAAACAACAACAACATGCTGCCAGATTATTTCTGAGAAACTCAGTCTGTTATTAGGGTGAGACTGGTGCATGAATGCGTGCATATGCTATAAATCCTCTTCCTTTTGTCGATAAAACAATCGCAGACAATGGCACGAACATGCACAAGCAGAGGAAGGGCCTGGTCATTGTTCATAAACAACATGTGCACAGAGCTACGTCTGTCTTATTGTATTGTCTGCGCACACGAGCAAAAACCCATTATAGATGAAAAGGTCAGATCTGATCGAGTGTAAAGGTCTTTCTTCGGTGTAGTGGACTCCCCGGAGATTACGGGAAAGAATAGAAAGTTTAAATAGCATATGCAAATTGTTCTTTTCTAGAACTTGACCTGAGGCCTCAAAAACTATTGTTTGACTCATGGGTGGGGCGCTAGTGTGAGACACTATATCCATGGAGATGTGGATACACTCTGGAGGCACTTCCTGTTGTTTGTGTTTTGGTTGAGGTGTTTTGGAGGGATGACATTTATGGAAAAACTAATCAGAACAGGCTGTATGTGGTTTAAATGAAACACAGACAGAAGCTAAACTAAAGTCAGTGGCTGTGTGATCATCATGTTTATTGCAGAAAATGGATCTATATCCATATATAAAGCATTATACAAATAAAATGTGTTAATATTATATGCGGTATAGTGCACATGAGATGACATTAATTCATTTCAACCATAGCTTTGTTTGAGTGACCCTTCTGGCAGCTTCTTCACAGTGTTGAGAGAAGCTGTCCTGTGTTAGCCTTAAATCTGTCCATCAGGTAGTCAGTCAACAGATGAACCCTGTAATCTCTGTCTAAATGAGTCAGAACACGCTAACGAGGCATTAGTATGATGTGATTAGTATGAGGTTCAGTCGTTAACCCCTGTCTGCGTGTACTGTGTGTGTGTCTGCATGGGGCCTGCGGTCGGTAAGCAGAGGGGAACAGTATGTTAACAAAACCATATAAATGGTGAGGCTGCGGTGGATGGTCTGCATTTAGAAACAACAGGGATCTCCCCTCGTAAAAAGACTAACTAATTAAACAGAAAACTGTCTTGAGTACACACGCTTACTCTACAGCACAACTTGAAGTCACTTAAGTTGCTTATTGAGGAAAAACAGAGATCTTTTTTATTGTGACAAAAGACAGTAATTGGCCCATAATGTCTCATGATTAGTCTGCTCCCACCTCACTTAGTCACAGTATTGAAAGCCTGTGTGAGGCAGTGGTTACTGGTACTGGACTGACTAACCTGCCACTGACTCACTCAATCAACTGCTCTTCCTCTAGGTCTGCTGTGGTGACTCTTGCTCATACCCTAACATATGCAAAGCTCAGAGTGACCTCTATGAGTGTCTCCGCCAATGAAACATTGAACAACTTTGGAAAGGAGCACCACCCAGCTTCTTTTCTCTGCTTTATTAGTGGAAAAAAACCTTCCTGTGGGATTTAGTCGGTCTTGTGAAGTTGCATTAACAAGACATGCAGTCCACAAATCTCTCTTGGGTCAAGCTCTTTAGACTACAATCCCACTTGCACGGAGGAGTCTCATTCTTACTTTCTCTGCTGTTAGATGTGTGTGTGTGTGTGTGTGTGTGTGTGTGTGTGTGTGTGTGTGTGTAAGGGTGAAGGAGGAAGAAGGAGAGAGAGAGATTGAGGGCGTAAAGCTGAAGCTTCACAAACCAATGACTCACATTGACTGTTGCTATAGCACCTGAATGTTTGATCAGTCTCTTGTGTGGGAATGCTATCAACTCTTCCTTCCCTTCAACTCTCTCTCAGACATCTAACATGCCTCGCGTTATACTTCCTTCGTATATACTTATATCATTAAAAACAAACTGTTTGTGACCTTTTCACACGTTTCTCAGCATGTTTGAGTCTGTGACGTTGATGTGAGCTAATGTGGACTGCACTTCTTTTCCATCTCCATGGTCATTCAACACCCAATCAACTACCGCATTTGGAGGACTGGGGAAAGGGGCGAGGACGGTGCTCAGTGGTGAGACACATTAACACAGGAATACACAGATCAAGACACACACACACACACACACACACACGCACACAGAGCACAATGTTAGTGGCAAACAGGAAAGCTGTATCAGACAGGAAGTATTCTTCAGGATGGCCAGCTCAGTCCAATTCCTGTGTGTGTGTGTGTGTGTGTGTGTGTGTGTGTGAGGGGGGAGGGTTATGAGCTACAGAGCCGGTGTACGTGTGAGAGTGTGTCTTGGTGGTCACTCAGTATACGGGATGCTGTTAACCCCATCAACACCCGATAAGACACGGCTGAATGAAAGAGGCCGAGGCCCTGAAGATGACTGGAGGTCAGGGGTAAGCTAAGAAAGGCTTTCACAGACCGACAACCCACTGGCTGCATCCACTGGAAGGAGGACCCCATTCATTGAAATAAAAGCAAAGGATGCAAAACATTCCAAGCCTGAATGTCTCCAGACAGTAGTGTTTGTACAGCATTGTTAGTGCTCCTCCCCAACACAGAATCCTTAATGGACAGACATGAAAAACGAAAAGGACATGCAATGACTTCCTTGAAAAGTAACGACCCACATGTCTACAAAAAGAATGGTGCAAGAAGTAGGTGTCAAAAACAAAAACATTTGTTGAAAATCAGGCTACACAAAAGCAGAATATTGTTTTAATAAGGCTGTGGTAAATCACAACCTTTTACATTTTTTGGAAACCATACCAACTGATGTTACAAAAGAGTAACTGAAGTTTGTGCAGAGGACAGTTTGTGTTGTGTTGCAGAGCGATCATCTCACCTTCCTGGGTTTGACTTTGTCCTGGTGGTCGTACTGAAAGATGCCTTTATAGCTCAGACCCAACCACCATGGGATCCCCTGCTTGTCCTAAAACACGCAACAGAAACATACCTCAGGAAAGGGTGTGCATGTGCTTGGGATTGATGAAGAGAGAAAGGGAAAGTACAAATAGCTTTAAGCCCCATCATATCTCCAAATCCCCAAACTCCCTGCGTGCAGGTCCAAAGTCAACACAAATGTCTGTGAAGCGTGTGAAAAAAGAAAAGATAGAGTAGTAAAACTGTACCTTAACACCATAGTAATGTACTCCATATGTGGGGAGAGACTCTACAATGCTCATATAACTGTGAGGAGCAGAAAGAAAGACATGTGTTACATGTATATTCTGTGAAGCCTCTCATACAGTGAACAGACCCAACCAGAGACACACACACACACACACACTTACTTTACAATAGCTTGCCCTCTGGACTGCCCAGTGAGCTTCTTGTAATGCTCTATGACCCGGTC
>NW_027176218.1:11886165-11891165 GCF_023055335.1 Clinocottus analis | reverse complement strand
ACCCATTGTTGTGTATCCATTATAAGAAATCAACTGTAAAAGCACTGTACATAATGGCAACACAATAGTTAGTTTACCTTGTAGATGATGGCTTTGGCATTAAGGAAAAACAGCTCAATAGTGGCATTGTCCTTCAGGTAAGATATACTCTCTATGTAGAACCTTAAAACATAGAAGAAAAACATTCAATACATTTGAAACAGCAAAGGGAACACGTACAGAAGTTGAGCTTCAGTTCTATAACAAAGAAAAAACACCAGTGAGGTTCATCATGTATTTGAATCCTAAACAGAAAGAAAACATCCATAATAGAAGAGAATGTGTTCAACATGCAGGCTATGCTAGTGTCATGTGCGCGTGACAGAAATAATGCAATGACCAAAGTGACCAGAGGGGGGCACACCATACCTAAAGCTGACCCTGTATACACACAGCCTCTCACTTCGCACTAAACCAATTCCCTCTCTCACTATGGCGGCTGGCAATCATCCATTATTGGTTTGTTAGTGTGAGCACATTCCACAATCTGAATGCACACACATAAACACAGACACACACACACACACAGATTGAATGTGCACATGAGGCACTTCACACATTGTCTGCTTGTCTGCATCATCAGCACTGTAGTGATTCCACATGGACATACAGTAGTTATACACACACACACACACACACACACACACACACACACACACACACACACACACACACACACACACTGGAGAGAGAAGCACAGTAACCCACTTCTGGCAGAGTGATGAGGAGGAAGCTAACATAATAATGCCTTCTAAATTTAGCTCATGAATGCATGTAGAGCCAGAGGGGAGCCACCATGGTACGCTAGGAAGCTACTTATTGTTAGCTCTTCTCTGGTGCAAACGCACATCAACATATTCCACATTTAACATTGTAATTAAAGGACTTAATGCATCTCTACAAGTGTGTATAATGTGACCTAAGCACACATTCCTATAAACACACATGAGTGAATGTGTTGATTTGTGTGCTTATGAGTGTGCAGGTATTGAGTGAGAGGGATTGTAGGAGGATCAATATTGGAAGGGCTTAAATCACGTTACCAATTGAGCTGCAAGAGAGAATGAGAGTAGCCTTGTCAATATTCAGTGTGAACATTTAATTAAAGCCACAGTGTTGATGAGACATACACACACTGCAGCAAGCATGCAGAAAAGCACCCACTGGATCAGCAGGAGGTGGGCATCTGCCGAGCATTTATTATTAGTGTTATCGTTTATTCATTTAATATTTGCATCATACAAATACCACATCGGCATGCAAATACATGACGTGCATGCACCTGCACACACAATGTTGTTTTGGTTTGTGCTCATGAAAACAATAAATTGACTCAGGCCTGACATTTGGGCTGACAGTTGTTCCATTATAGTCCTGAATCTGCACATGCGTGTGTACGGATGTGTGTGTAAGAGGGAGGAGTAGTCAGTGTGACATTTGGATAGATTGAGGTTAGAGATTAGACTGAACTGTGAGAAAAAGGGGGGGGGATGAAGCCTGAAAGTGGTGTCAAAGTTCACAATGTCCCAGCACGAGCACCACGACCACATCTTCAAACATCTATTAGTCTATTTAAATACACACACAGTGAACCCCCAACCAGACCATCACAGACAAACACATACACTGTTGGTTTATGGTTCTATATCTGACCCAAGACAAAGAGAGATGCTCACCGTTATTGTTTTTAACTAAAATAGCGGGGATGGTTAATACGGCAGCCAAATATACTTATCAGCATATCTTTTGATTATACCACATTGCACAATGACAGCATTGTTCACTAAATAGGGTGAACAATAAGTCTATGTGCTAACAATACGATTTTGCTTTACAGTCACCTCTTTGTGTCATGACGAGCTGTGTAGTAAATGTCGCCCTGGAAATGACTACTCAATGACATTGTTAAGCAGAGTTATTGTGCGTCACGTTGCTATGCTTGTTGCTAGCCAAGGCTCAGTCCCTGGGGTGTTTATGACATCATAGAGATACGTTGTGTTGAGGACGGAGCACACCAGTGGACCAAAACAAAGCCTTGGCTTTTCCTTCCGGGCTCTCTGTGTGCGCGTATGTGTGTGTGTGTGTGTGTGTGTGTGTGTTTGTGTGTGTGTGTGTTTGTTTGCATGTTTTTAGGAGAGAGGGTTGGGAAGTGCTGTGCATTTTCATTGGAGACAAAGAAAGATTGGACCATTTCTTCTTAGGTCAGGTGCCTTTTTCTTTCTTTTTTAATCTCCTACTGAAGAGGCAACACCCACAACATACACACCAACAAAGAATCATACACACAAACACTTTGTATTTCTGTCACAAATACACACACACACACACACACACACACACACACACATGATGCAGTGCCTGCGTGCGAGTCAGGAGTGTTTCCTATATCAGTGGAGCCATTGTATGAGCAGTGCAAAGGCCTGAGAGGAGTGTGGGATTGAAGGGCTGTTTCATAACCCTGCTAAAACAGGTCATAGAAAAGTTGGCTTTAAAGAGGAGAGAACTCCACTACAGTGACACACACTGCGAAGGCGCCTGCCTCATCATTGGTTGAGTCAAGTACCAGAATATTTTCTACTCGTTTATCATTACATTGACAAACGAGCAGCCAGCAAACCGTGTCTGAGTGTTTCTGTATGAAAATGTACAGCACAAACGAGATAGAATAAAAGACACGGCTTCTCTTTGCATAAAATCCTGCCATGTGTGGCACTTTGTAGTCACCGCAAAGCTATTTGACAGGCTTTGCATGTAGCACATACTGATGAGGTCGAAGAGGCTCATGATTGGCTGAGGCCCTGTGGCGGGAGTTAAACACCAGGGTCAGAGCAATTTTATAGCGGCCTGTCATAACTAACCTTGTTAATCTGTTCTTATTACCGCATGAAGGCATGTGCATACACAAACACATACAGATGCACTCCCTCCATCTTTCCTTCACACACATTCAACCACTGTCTGCAATCAGAAACCATTGTACTCTGTATATGTAAGTTCGGTGATTCATGTAATGAAGAAAGACTCACCTGACACAGAAGTAGAGGACAATGGGACCAGACTTCTTGGGGAACTCGTGTTCTAATACCCTGCGGTCCAGCTGAAGCCAACTGAAATGGCCCCTGATGAGACAAAACCACATAACAAAAATGAATGCTTGTGACATGTCTGACCTAGGACACACAAAACTTCATTTAATAACAATGACATTTTTTGCCTAAGCCTCACCACTTTTCTTTCCCTGTTACCATGTCTTCTCGTCTGCCCGTCTGTCCCCCTCTCCTCTCTTTCTCTGTCTCCCTCCAACAGAGAGAAAAACTGCAGAGACAGCTTGTCACCCTGGTAACCCTGCATGGTCTCCTGAGCAACTGAGCAACATCTCTCTCAAACTCTCCCTCCTCCTGTGTCTGTCTCTGGATCTCTGGCTCTTTCTCTCCCAAACGGCCTCTTTGACCACTGAGCGGTCAGAGCTGAGTCGTGTCCCCGGGCACACGCAACAAATCTACACATCATAGAATAAGCCCTGGGGGACGAAGACTGCAAAACTGATATTGCTTTACTGGACTGACATTGGCCACAGCATGTGTCACAGCCATGTAAATGCCACAGAGCAGAGGCCAGACTTGCTTGGCATCAGTGGGTGTGGGAGATAAAACCAAAACCAGAGAAAACAAAGGCCATGGCAATGTTTGGCTGTATGTAAATCATTTGTATCTTTGCATGAATAGTTCTGGACCATGCTGTGGTGCTTCTGTCTTCATAGGTCACTGAACACAATACAACTAATTTGAATGTCATTTTTGCATTTCAAGCACAGTTCTTGTAGTAATGCCCCTCACATACAAAGACTTGTGATCCGTTGCTAGCCCGGGGCACGACGCTCATAGCCTCATCCTTACATCAAAAGTCTTTATACCTCCGGGTTTGATCATACATGAGAACCACACATGTGTATGATTCACCATACCGTTCATATTTTCACTGAAGGAAGGTTGAAATCATCTTTTACTTGAAAGTGACAGAGGAGTGAAAACCATACACTGGAGATCTTTTTGTTGTTGTTAAATATGAACATTTTAAACTCTGTGAGCATTTTAATTCATCAAATTCATCTGGAGAAAATCAAGGCCAAACCAACAGCGAAATCTAATACTTTACATTCCTGTACTTGAAACAGGAGTTTTCAAAGTGGTGAATGTTGATGATATAGCATCTTGCTAATGTTAACTATATGTATTTTACATTTCGTCTTTTGATATTTGTCTTTTTAATAAGTGAGCAAATACAATTTAATTAAACATTAGACTAATGTTGAAAATAGTCCTGTTTATTGTAAGACCGAGGTACTGGACAAGACATGTGGGAACACATTAGAAGCACAAATATTTTAAATGAATAAACTTTTTTGTCGTAATTGGAAACATTGTAAGACGTTATGCTTAAAACTTGACAGATCATTCTCAATTTCAGTCCTCTCCATCTCTATCATTTCTGACTACAACTGTGCTTTACTCTCGGTGACCTTTTACTGTGTTTATCAGCACAACTGGTTGCACTTGAGCGTTAATACTGACTTTGCCTGTTGTCTGCTTCTAGTATAAAATGTCCCACATGTTGCTACAGAAACTGAGCGTCCACACAGAACTGTAACTGCTGATAGTCTGGAGTTAGTTATTATGTGATGAGGAAGCACTGACAAACCTAAACCAACAAACAAGATATAGTGAAGAGATAGTGCTGGGCTACTGATACACAACATGCAATAATGGCATTACTATTTCAATGTGACTTACGTTTCGTCTGTGTATGCGATTCCAAAGTACTCCTTCTCCTTGAGGTTGAAGTGCGAGGCCACAAGATCCAGCAAGTCCTTAGCCATCAGCTTAGGCTACAGGGGGACAGAAACGTTAGCATTGCTCTGCTTGTGTTTTTTCTGTATTAGTGTGTAATTGTTTATTACACTG
>NW_027176218.1:11876165-11883665 GCF_023055335.1 Clinocottus analis | reverse complement strand
ACTTTGGTTCCAGCCTTGTGCACTAGTATCTTATGAAGTTGCAGAATAACCCTGAAGTGCGTGTTATTAACGTACTGTTCTTCACATAAACAATGGAAGGGCAAAACTTTTGCAGAGCTGATTGTAATAACCCATTCACTCTTCAACCTACCCCGCTTTAGCCTGAGCGAGTGATAGCCATATGACTGAAATATATTTTCTCCAAGTGGTGTGTTTGGTTGGCTTCAATCTTGATAGCTCGGTCAATAGGTGCGCTGACCTTCTGAAACATAGTTCCCTGCCAATGAGGTGTTGCTCCATAAACAAACCACAGAGGACACATACCAAAAGTAGGAGAAATGGGATGAGGAAGGGGATACAAAGGTGAATGATACTTGTGGGATTAAACAGCTGGTCAATGTTAGAAGTCAGTGACAGAACGGCGATCCATCCCTACAGAGGCTCGCTGGATGGCGTGCTACAGGAACTCAACTGAAGACTGCAACAGGGCTGACTTGACCACACTGCTGTTTAATGATCAGTGGAGACAAGACATAGCCCAATATTTACACTGCTTGTGAATTCTGATCACTTTTTCAAGAAATACGTTTTTGTCCTGACCGATTGCTTTTTAGTTCACCGGAAAACTAAGAATAACGTCCTACTTCCCTGTGGTCCTACAAACAGCTTTCTGGTCTCTTGTACATCTGCCTGACGCAGAGAAGCAGGGACAGTGAAAGAGAGAGAGAAAAAGACAGCAGTTTCCATTTATATGACAATGATTTGTTAATAACATCCCTTCCGCCGGATTTCTCTCTAGCTATCATTGCCAAACATTCGTTACATTGTGTATATTATGTAGTAAACAGAACAGATTTTCTTTCCCACTATGTCTTCAAGTTTCTTTAAAATTCCATATAACAAAGACTTACTCCTGTTTTTATTAGACTTTACACATCTCTTTTTGTGTATTTCCTTATTGTTTCCTTTCTCAATAGCTAAGAAGATGAAGGATGAGCAAAAGAGAGGATGGATGGATGAGATACAGTGCTGCTGCGGGTGTATTTGGAGATTTAGAAGGAGACAGGAGAGAGAAAAGAAGATAAGGAGAGGAAAGAGTAGAAAGTCAAGAGAGATGGACAGAGTTTGGAAGAGGGGCAGCAAAAGTAGCAATTTGAAAGAGAGGATCAGTTCTGGCAGAGTAATCAAATCAGAAAGTCAGCAGAGCTATCCTCAGCTCTCTCCCCATTTTTTCTCTTTATTCCCATCCCTTTAGTGTCATCTCCCGTCTCTCTATCCCTGAGCTCGTATCTTAGTTTTCTCTTTTCAAACCTTCTGTGTCAATCTTTTTATTCTCCACTTGCTTCTCCTGTTCCAGGGCAATTACCTTCTTTTGTCTTTCTCTCTTTTTCCAGTGGAATCGTGTAATGGTCAAACGGGGCTTCGGGAGATTAAGAAGACTGGAAGGAGCCTCCCACAAAAACGCTTCAGACAAACCATGAGAGAGGTCTTATACATGATGTAGTGGATTTCGCCAACAATCAATGAAGACAAATTGAAGTGAGGGCCACACAATTTATGAACAGTAAAAAAATCCCATCCTAATGAAATGTGTGTTAATGCGTGATATTAAAAAGCGTCCAAAGTAGGGTTTAACCCTGGTGATATAACAGAAAGCAGGCCAAAGCAGATCTACAGTAGTAAATAGCTATCTAAAAGGGTAGGGGCTTTGGATGGCTAACAAGGGAGGCGTGCTGTGGGTGCTGCTGCTTTTGGACATCACTGCAAAAATGGCCTGCAGGGAGGATTGAAGGCTGAAAGTGGGGGGAGAGGGGCAGCATGCTGCTTTGTTTTTCCTGGACGTTTGGAGGATAGGATGGAGCATTGTCAATTACACAGAGACCTTTGAAGGATAAGAGGGAACATTGCCAATTACACAAACAGTCAACGTTGTTTTGTCAGATGATTTGGAGCATTTCTGAGGCATTCTGGGAAGACAGTAGGGATGGGTGATGAAAAATGAGCAGTGGAGCGTGAGCTGTGAGGAAGTACGAGGTTCTGTTTCGGAAATTATTAGGACTGAACTCTGCATTGGGATCCATAGCTTCTACAGGGAGAGTAAATCAGGGCAAGGATCTGCACGCTTGTGTGTGTGTGTGTGTGTGTGTAGAGAGAGAGAGAGAGAGAGATCAGGTGAGCATCAAGAAAGAGCAAAGTCACCTACTGCTGACCAAATTTCCCTTGGTCAGCAGTAGATGACTTCCCTCGGGACACCAGGCATCACTTCTCGCTCTGAGGAAATGAGAGTCTGAAAGAGAGACGGAAGAAAAAGAAGGAAGAGCACGAGGGCAGGAGGAAGAGAGACTCACCTGTACAAGGAGCTCCAGCTTCCTGTCGTCCAGGAGATGGACCTGACATCGCCTCCCCTCTGTCATCTGAGAAAAAAAAAAGACAAAGGGATGCTTGTTTATAAATCTATTATATATTACATGTTATCCCGATACCGTTTAAAAGCAGGTTCTCCACTGATGCCAATAATACAAAGAAATGTACTTACATTCCATTAAACATGACGTGTGCTTTATGGTAAACTATGAGTGTATATTTGTGTTATCTCAGTGAAGTCCTAACAAGGTTAGCTGACCTAACTACACAATGGGCCAATAGAGTCAACATCTCTTCCTCACTGACATTTCGAACATTCCTCCTTGACCGGAAATCCAGCAGGAAATCCATTATGGACTAAAGGGCCACAAAGAGCAAAGCTGCCTGCTGACAATGTTCACTCTGTTTGTCTGTGTTGTTGACAGAAGGTTTGCTGAATAGAGCTGTAAAAATTGTTTTTTTTTTAATATCTGTCTGCCAAGTTCAGGTGTAAACACTAAGCAGGTGCAATGATGAAACAGTCAACTGTGGGAAATAAGCACCACATAAACACAAGCTCAACCAAACATTTCACACGAGCGACAAAGCCAGGCCAATTCTCCAAACCGGTCAGAGGGTTTGCTACTGCCTGATACAATTAAAATGGGTACAGGACTACAGTTTAAAAAAATAAAGCCAAATATTTCCAGGGAAGATGTACCAACTATGCCAGAGTATTCAGCATGTTAGTGTCTGTTTGTGTTGTGTGTTGGTGGTGTTTTCAGCACATGTGGAGATTCTCTTCAATTTAGCAGGAAGCGGGGACTCTGAGGAACACAAACACTCCCTGGCTCCTCCCACACCTCCATCATATTTGGGAGATGGGGAGGGAGACCAGATGGAAGTGTGTGTGTGTGTGTGTGTGTGTGTGTGTGTGTGTGTGTGCGTGTGTGTGTGTGTGTGTGTGTGTGTGTGTGTGTGGAGGGGTAGGAAGGAAAGAAATTGGGAGAGACATTCTCATTGTCAAACATTTGATGAGAACTCTCTAAACATACATGCCATAAATACGAGCACAAGCGTAACCGGTTTGTAACTCTTCACCACGACAATCATATTGAGCACCTGAGGCTCTTGCGATTTAGTAAGGGTGTGTCCACAACAAAGACTCCTTCTTTCCCACCACTCATGCCAGCTTGCATCCAGGTGGCAGGTTGGAGGAGAGAGTTTAGCAGAGAGCTGAAGATACCAGAGAACAAAAGTGACAGAGTTGTGTCTCAACACTCATTCCTGTGTGAACTCTGCTGAATGATAACTGCTGTGCATATGTGTGTGTGCACACACGCGCGTGTGTGTGTGTGTGTGTGTGTGTGGCTTCGAGCTGCTTTGAAAGGTTTGGTTTACACACCCACTCCACCATTGATATCTTGTGGTTTGAGGGTTTAGATGGGGTGCACCTGTGCCCACAGTAACTGACACACACACACACACACACACACACACACACACACACACACACACACACACACACACACACACACACACACACAATATTGTCTTTTGTTTTCAGCTCCCACCCTCCTGTCACAGAGTTCCATTACCTTTCCAAAACGTTTCATGTTTGTACTGTATACAGTGATTTTAATTACTGCCTTGACAACTGAGTAGAAGGTCAGTGATGTAGATGATTCATTTGAGCCAAATATCTGTAAAAAAAAATATACCCAAAGATGTCAAGTGCATCAAATGTTGGTGCAGAGTGTGCAAATATTTCATTTCTTAAAACCTTTTGCTGGCTCAACAAATCTTTGTTATGTATGTATTTGTCTTTATTAGAAAACTACACTATACAGACCAAACATCTTACTTTAGTCTCCATAATAATTTAAACTGCAATGCAGATAGTATACACACACACACACACACACACACACACACACACACACACACACACACACACACACACACACACACACACACACACACACACACAGGCACTCTGCTTGAGACACCTGGGAATAGTACAAACCCTAACGTCAAGGTAACAAATCACTGCCTTCAGGCTAAAATTAGGCTGCCCAATCTGGCAGAGACAGACGCTTATTGGTTTTAGTCATAAAATTCACTTTGTGGTATTGGACACAGGCTACTGAGTTTCTATCCACCATGAAGCCGAATGCAAGGAAGTTTCCAGGAATAGCTTCTTTTCATTACAATGTGTTAGGAAAAAAAATAAATGCTGCACCGAGAGGAGGATAGTTGACGTTATATTTGCACAAAAAAAAGCCTTTTGTACAATGACAAAATCCCTGACAAATATTTACAACCTCTGGACACCGACCCCTAATGCACGCCGTAAACATTACAATGTAGCTGCAATGAAAGAAACATGGGCTCGAAACACATGTGGTACTGGCAGCATCCTCTTGTCCTAGTGTGTGGAGTATGCTGTGCGTAATCCACCAGCATTGCTGACCCATTACTAGTCGGGTTTGAACTGGATAACTTGCATCCCCAAAGCCTGACTCACTGGCAAGAAACCGGTGGAATATAAAGACAAGACATGAAAATGAACAATGTACAAAGCAGCCATTAAAAAAAACAAAAACGTTTTATTATTCCGCCGAAGCTGACACCAACATGACAGAGCCGCACGCACGCACGCACACACACACACACACACACACACACACACACGCGCACACACACACACACACACACACACACACACACACACACACACACACACACACACGGACAGTTGTCAGTGATGCCTTGGTCGGTGCTGGCAACGGCAGTAAGCTTATCATTAGTTAGTTACCTTGCAAACAAACGCTCTCTGCGAGGCTCCCACGCAAAACCAGCTCCAAGAGGACAACACAATTTAAATTAAAAAAAATACAAATGATTAATCCCAAAAAGAAACGAGTCTTGTTACTGCCAGAAAATCGTCAAAAAACACGCTTTTCCCCGGCCGGCCTAGGGGAGGAGGCACATCAGCATCCATGTTAGTGACCATTAGTTAACGGTAGTTACGACCGACACGGCTCACTGTGTCTGCTATCCTGCAACACGCCACGGACACGTTACGTCTCACGTCTTCGCCATTTACCGCCGGAGATAACTCGGCGCTAATTATCGGCGACCGCGGAGCGTTTTCCCCGAGGCTGGCTTCACTCGCTCCTCCTTCCGAAAGCAGGGAGCTTCTCACGGGGCTCGTCCGACTCCGACCCCCCCTTTCGCTACCGGCGCCGTGCACAAAACGGTGTGTGTGTGTGTGTGTAAGTGTGTGTGTGAACGTGCGGATAGCACGAGACCGTACCATCGGTCAGCAACCGAGGGGGACGACCGGAAGAAATGGCTAAAAAGGGTTTTGCAGCAGCTCGCCTTCACGTTGCCAGCTATGTTTCTCGCTGTCATCGGAGTTGCTTCGAAAACACGGGAATAATGGAGGCAAGATGTGGGGGCGGGGACAGGAGGGGAAATTTTCTGCAGCGGCTCATAGCCATGAGAAACTGCAGACCTCTCACTCCGCGCGCGCGCGCGCGCGGGTGTGTGCGCGCGCTTACAAACCCAAAGAGACATCTGGGTCTGCAGAGCACGCCAATAGTCTGCCTTTAAAACAAGCGATGCACTGCTGATACATAACAATGAGCAGTGATCACAGTCTGCCTACTTCATTAAACCAGCTGCATCTTCAGAAATGTAGTCTTTGTGAGGGAGAGAGAGAAAGAGAGAGAGAGAGAGAGAGAGAGAGAGAGAGAGAGAGAGAGAGAGAGAGAGAGAGACCCTTAAAGACCCTCTCCTCATATGTTTTGTTTCTTAAGCTACACAAGCCATGTGTATTTTGATAGGCCTGAAATGGTTAAATGGTCCTGAATATATATATATATATATATATATATATATATATATATATATATATATATATATATATATATATATATATATGTATATATATATATATATATATATATATATATATATATATATATATATATATATATATATATACTTTTAAAACACATATCTTTTTGCTCTCTGGTTTGTATTGTTTGAATGACTCCTGGCAGTCAGTCCACTGCAGTCCAACTGCTGACTTTGTGTGTGTGTGTGTGTGTGTGTGTGTGTGTGTGTGTGTGTGTGTGTGTGTGTGTGTGTGTGTGTGTGTGTGTGTGACCTACATTGGGCACCGGTTCACCTTACACAGCTGGAGCAGCAGCCGTTGAAACCACCAAGTTGTTAACATCACTCCAATTTTTGGTGCCATAAATAGATACTAATGTGTGCTGTGAAGGCAGGGCTACGGCGATACTGTCAATACAGTCTTTGAATGACTTGGCAAGCACAGGCTAGTCTGTTTTCTATTATTGTGTTACAACATTAAACAACAGTAATCCCCACAATATAAAAACAGTGTGAGGACACATGTAGCACATATGCAGCAGGCACACATCTTCTACTTAACTATCAGCATCAGCGATAATTGGCCATGTGTTGTCAAAAGACAACTTTAGCTTAACTGTTTAGACTTGTGTTGTAAATACAGTTTGTCTCAGCCAAATGTCGTTGCGCCATAATTGAAATACGACAGGCAGTTCATCATTTTAAATGTGCATGTTTCATCAGAAATCCCTTCCCAGACAATAAGATACACAAAGATGAAACACAATTGAATGTGCTTGGCTTGAACAGTTTTGTTGCTACCATAGTTCATGCTACAGGCCCAACATTGAGCTTAGTTTGCTGAATAGAAAGTCACATAAGAAACCCTCCCTCCTGGATTTTTCTGTTTCTGGATATTTTTGGCCTGCTCCAGACACCGGAAACTGGCCTGTCCAACTGAAATATCTCTAGATGATTCTTTCCTTGGCTTTAATACACGCACCCGTCCCTCTTTCGTTAAATACATATCTCCCTTTATTGGTAACTTCCTCAGTTGGCTATCACAAGTGCCCTGTTGTTTGACCAATGCAAGGGAGGGGGAGACAAGGGAACAGTGGGGAAATGGGGTAAAACTGACAAAAGACAGAAGAGGAGGGTGAAAAAAATTGCGGTCGGAGGATCCTTACAACTTAAACTACACAAGCTTATGAAATACTGCTCCTGTTTGTAATGGAAGTTAGAAGCAAACTGAAGAAGAGGGAGGACAGATTTACA